>NC_046968.1:30577296-30629796 GCF_009769545.1 Cyclopterus lumpus
TGTGTGTTCACACTCAGGTGTCAGATTCCAGACAGTTGAGACATTTTACTGAGTGTGTCCTCATTAAACTATGATGTCATCCGTCACCTGTCTGTCTCTCTGCATACCTGTCTGTCTCTTGGTCTGTTTCTCTGCATACCTGTCTGTCTCTTGGTCACCTGTCTGTCTCTCTGCATACCTGTCTGTCTCTTGGTCACCTGTGTGTCTCTTGGTTACCTGTCTGTCACTCTGCATACCTGTCTGTCTCTTGGTCACCTGTCTGTCTCTCTGCATACCTGTCTGTCTCTTGGTCACCTGTATGTCTCTCTCCATATCTGTCTGTCTCTTGGTCACCTGTCTGTCTCTCTGCATACCTGTCTGTCTCTTTGTCACCTGTCTGTCTCTTGGTCACCTGTCTGTCTCTCTGCATACCTGTCTGTCTCTTGGTCACCTGTCTGTCTCTCTGCATACCTGTCTGTCTCTTGGTCACCTGTATGTCTCTCCCCATATCTGTCTGTCTCTTGGTCACCTGTCTGTCTCTCTGCATACCTGTCTGTCTCTTGGTCACCTGTCTGTCTCTTGGTCACCTGTCTGTCTCTCTGCATACCTGTCTGTCTCTTGGTCACCTGTCTGTCTCTCTGCATACCTGTCTGTCTCTTGGTCACCTGTCTGTCTCTCTGCATACCTGTCTGTCTCTTGGTCACCTGTATGTCTCTCTGCATACCTGTCTGTCTCTTGGTCACCTGTCTGTCTCTCTGCATACCTGTCTGTCTCTTGGTCACCTGTCTGTCTCTCTGCATACCTGTCTGTCTCTTGGTCACCTGTCTGTCTCTCTGCATACCTGTCTGTCTCTTGGTCACCTGTCTGTCTCTCTGCATACCTGTCTGTCTCTTGGTCACCTGTCTGTCTCTCTGCATACCTGTCTGTCTCTTGGTCACCTGTATGTCTCTCTGCATACCTGTCTGTCTCTTGGTCACCTGTCTGTCTCTCTGCATACCTGTCTGTCTCTTGGTCACCTGTATGTCTCTTGGTCACCTGTCTGTCCCTCTGCATACCTGTCTGTCTCTTGGTCACCCGTCTGTCTCTCTGCATACCTGTCTGTCTCTTGGTCACCTGTCTGTCTCTCTGCATACCTGTCTGTCTCTTGGTCACCTGTCTGTCTCTCTGCATACCTGTCTGTCTCTTGGTCATCTGTCTGTCCCTCTGCATACCTGTCTGTCTCTTGGTCACCTGTCTGTCTCTCTGCATACCTGTCTGTCTCTCTGCATACCTGTCTGTCTCTTGGTCACCTGTTTGTCTCTCTGCATACCTGTCTGTCTCTTGGTCACCTGTATGTCTCTTGGTCACCTGTCTGTCTCTCTGCATACCTGTCTGTCTCTTGGTCACCTGTCTGTCTCTCTGCATACCTGTCTGTCTCTTGGTTACCTGTCTGTCACTCTGCATACCTGTCTGTCTTTTGGTCACCTGTCTGTCTCTCTGCATACCTGTCTGTCTCTTGGTCACCTGTCTGTCTCTCTGCATACCTGTCTGTCTCTTTGTCACCTGTATGTTTCTTGGTCACCTGTATGTCTCTCTGCATACCTGTCTGTCTCTTGGTCACCTGTCTGTCTCTTTGCATACCTGTCTGTCTCTTTGCATACCTGTCTGTCTCTTGGTCACCTGTCTGTCTCTCTGCATACCTGTCTGTCTCTTGGTCACCTGTTTGTCTCTCTGCATACCTGTCTGTCTCTTGGTCACCTGTATGTCTCTCTGCATACCTGTCTGTCTCTTGGTCACCTGTCTGTCTCTCTGCATACCTGTCTGTCTCTTGGTCACCTGTCTGTCTCTCTGCATACCTGTCTGTCTCTTGGTCACCTGTATGTCTCTTGGTTACCTGTCTGTCTCTCTGCATACCTGTCTGTCTCTCTGCATACCTGTCTGTCTCTTGGTCACATGTATGTCTCCCTGCATACCTGTCTGTCTCTTGGTCACCTGTATGTCTCTTGGTCACCTGTCTGTCTCTTGGTCACCTGTCTGTCTCTCTGCATACCTGTCTGTCTCTTTGTCACCTGTATGTCTCTTGGCCACCTGTCTGTCTCTTTGCATACCTGTATGTCTCTTGGTCACCTGTATGTCTCTCTGCATACCTGTCTGTCTCTTGGTCACCTGCATGTCTCTCTGCATACCTGTCTGTCTCTTGGTCACCTGCATGTCTCTCTGCATACCTGTCTGTCTCTTGGTCACCTGTCCGTCTCTTGGTTACCTGTCTGTCACTCTGCATACCTGTCTGTCTCTTGGTCACCTGTATGTCTCTTGGTCACCTGTATGTCTCTTGGTCACCTGTATGTCTCTTGGTCACCTGTATGTCTCTTGGTCACCTGTCCGTCTCTTGGTCACCTGTCTGTCTCTCTGCATACCTGTCTGTCTCTTGGTTACCTGTCTGTCACTCTGCATACCTGTCTGTCTCTTGGTCACCTGTATGTCTCTTCGTTACCTGTCTGTCTCTTGGTCACCTGTCTGTCTCTCTGCATACCTTTCTGTCTTTTGGTTACCTGTCTGTCACTCTGCATACCTGTCTGTCTCTTGGTCACCTGTCTGTCTCTCTGCATACCTGTCTGTCTCTTGGCTACCTGTATGTCTCTCTGTATACCTGTCTGTCTCTCCAGTCTGACCCTCTGTTCACCTGTCTGTCTCTCTGCATATCTGTCTGTCTCTCTGCACACCTGTCTGTCTCTCTCCTCACCTGTCTGTCTCTCTGCATACCTGTCTGTCTCTTGGCTACCTGTATGTCTCTCTGTATACCTGTCTGTCTCTCCAGTCTGATCCTCTGTTCACCTCTCTGTCTCTCTGCATACCTGTCTGTCTCTCCAGTCTGACCCTCTGTTCACCTGTCTGTCTCTCTGCATATCTGTCTGTCTCTCTGCACACCTGTCTGTCTCTCTCCTCACCTGTATGTCTCTCTGCATACCTGTCTGTCTCTCTGCATATCTGTCTGTCTCTCTGCACACCTGTCTGTCTCTCTCCTCACCTGTATGTCTCTCTGCATACCTGTCAGTCTCTCTGCTCACCTGTCTCTCTCTCTCCTCACCTGTATGTCTCTCTGCATACCTGTCTGTCTCTCTGCTCACCTGTCTGTCTCTCTCTGTATTTATGTGAGTGTGTCTTACTGTGTGTGTGTGTGTGTTCATCCAAATATGACATCATTAATAGTAAATACATATATTTGTGTACATAAACCACGTCACTTCTAACTCAGAAGTATTCATAAAACACAGTATTATACATAATACACACATTATTTGCACGTACAAAAGAATAACAACTACATCTGACTCGATTATTAATTGATTCATTAGTGAATCGACAAATGATAACAAGCCGATGCTGGTGAACGTGTTTAACATGAAGAAACGGCGTCTTTCTGTCTGCTTTCTTCTGTTTGTTTGTTTCTGTTTGTTTGTTTGTGAGCTTCTGGGTAAAAGCTGGTGAAAGTAAACAACATCTCCAGATTCTTTTCAGTCGCATTAAAAACCCACGAGCGGAGTCTCACCTGTCTGTCTGCTCTTCAGCGCCCGTCTCTCCTCTCACTCTTCTGGCCCTCGGCGGCGGTCGCAGGATTCAAATGAGCTCTGCAGCGCTGAAGGCTTGTTATCATCTGTTTACCCGGTTGCCGTGGCGACGCCCTGTCCCACATCGGGGGAGGGCAATAAAAACGAGGGAGGGAGGAATAGGAGGGGGGGGGGTTGGTCCTCCGGCAGCTCCGTCATGGAGGCTGCTGTCAGCTCCCAGAGCTGGAGGTCAGAGGTCAGAGACATTTCAGAGCGCTACTGAAGCGTTAGCACGTTAATAAATGTCAATATTTTAGTAAGAAGATAAAACAAAACTAGTAACAGTAATAATTGAGCTTAATTGATGTTGAATACGACGGGAAAAGAAAAACTTCACAAAGACAGACCAACGGAAAAAAGTAGAAAACCAACAGAAATTTAGGATAAATTACCTCAAAGAAACATAAAAAGATGCAAAACAAATGGATGCAAAAACCACATGAAGAAGAAAGACAACCACAAAGAGACATTGATAAATACCAGAGACTTGTAACCACCACATATTGATGAATACCACCTTAAAGAGACTTGTAACCACCACATATTGATGAATACCACCTTAAAGAGACTTATAACCACCACATATTGATGAATACCAGCTTAAAGAGACTTATAACCACCACATATTGATGAATACCACCTTAAAGAGACTTATAACCACCACATATTGATGAATACCAGCTTAAAGAGACTTGTAACCACCACATATTGATGAATACCAGCTTAAAGAGACTTGTAACCACCACATATTGATGAATACCACCTTAAAGAGACTTATAACCACCACATATTGATGAATACCACCTTAAAGAGACGTATAACCACCACATATTGATGAATACCACCTTAAAGAGACATATAACCTGAATACCACCTTAAAGAGACTTATAACCACCACATGTTGATGAATACCACCTTAAAGAGACGTATAACCACCACATATTGATGAATACCACCTTAAAGAGACGTATAACCACCACATATTGATGAATACCACCTTAAAGAGACTTATAACCACCACATATTGATGAATACCACCTTAAAGAGACGTATAACCTGAATACCACATTAAATAGACTTATAACCACCACATATTGAT
The DNA here is from genome assembly GCF_009769545.1 of Cyclopterus lumpus. Taxonomy (NCBI): domain Eukaryota; kingdom Metazoa; phylum Chordata; class Actinopteri; order Perciformes; family Cyclopteridae; genus Cyclopterus; species Cyclopterus lumpus. The sequence continues at coordinate 30,581,962 of NC_046968.1, forward strand.
GAATACCACCTTAAAGAGACGTATAACCACCACATATTGATGAATACCACCTTAAAGAGACGTATAACCTGAATACCACATTAAATAGACTTATAACCACCACATATTGATGAATACCACCTTAAAGAGACGTATAACCACCACATATTGATGAATACCACATTAAATAGACGTATGACCACCACATATTGATGAATACCACCTTAAAGAGACTTATAACCATCACATATTGATGAAAACCACATTAAATAGACTTGTAAGCACCACATATTGATGAATACCACCTTAAAGAGACGTATAACCACCACATATTGATGAATACCACCTAAAAGAGACTTATAACCTGAATACCACCTTAAAGAGACTTATAACCACCACATATTGATGAACACCACCTTAAAGAGACGTATAACCACCACATATTGATGAATACCACATTAAATAGACTTGTAACCACCACATATTGATGAATACCACCTTAAAGAGACTTATAACCTGAATACCACCTTAAAGAGACGTATAACCACCACATATTGATGAATACCACCTTAAAGAGACTTGTAACCACCACATATTGATGAATACCACCTTAAAGAGACTTGTAACCTGAATACCACCTTAAAGAGACGTATAACCACCACATATTGATGAATACCACCTTAAAGAGACTTGTAACCTGAATACCACCTTAAAGAGACGTATAACCACCACATATTGATGAATACCACCTTAAAGAGACTTATAACCTGAATACCACCTTAAAGAGACGTATAACCACCACATATTGATGAATACCACCTTAAAGAGACTTGTAACCACCACATATTGATGAATACTACCTTAAAGAGACTTATAACCACCACATATTGATGAATACCACCTTAAAGAGACTTATAACCACCACATATTGATGAATACCAGCTTAAAGAGACTTGTAACCTGAATACCAGCTTAAAGAGACTTATAACCTGAATACCACCTTAAATAGACTTGTAACCACCACATATTGATGAATACCACATTAAATAGACTTGTAACCACCACATATTGATGAATACCACCTTAAAGAGACTTATAACCACCACATAATGATGAATACCACCTTAAAGAGACTTGTAACCATCACATATTGATGAATACCAGCTTAAAGAGACTTATAACCTGAATACCACCTTAAAGAGACTTATAACCACCACATATTGATGAATACCACCTTAAAGAGACTTGTAACCACCACATATTGATGAATACCACCTTAAAGAGACTTGTAACCACCACATATTGATGAATACCACATTAAATAGACTTATAACCACCACATATTGATGAATACCACCTTAAATAGACTTGTAACCACCACATATTGATGAATACCACCTTAAAGAGACTTATAACCTGAATACCACCTTAAAGAGACTTATAACCACCACATATTGATGAATACCACCTTAAAGAGACTTATAACCACCACATATTGATGAATACCAGCTTAAAGAGACTTGTAACCTGAATACCACCTTAAAGAGACTTATAACCACCACATATTGATGAATACCACCTTAAAGAGACTTGTAACCACCACATATTGATGAATACCACCTTAAAGAGACTTGTAACCCCCACATATTGATGAATACCAGCTTAAAGAGACTTATAACCACCACATATTGATGAATACCACCTTAAAGAGACTTGTAACCATCACATATTGATGAATACCAGCTTAAAGAGACTTATAACCTGAATACCACCTTAAAGAGACTTATAACCACCACATATTGATGAATACCACCTTAAAGAGACTTGTAACCACCACATATTGATGAATACCACCTTAAAGAGACTTGTAACCACCACATATTGATGAATACCACATTAAATAGACTTATAACCACCACATATTGATGAATACCACCTTAAATAGACTTGTAACCACCACATATTGATGAATACCACCTTAAAGAGACTTATAACCTGAATACCACCTTAAAGAGACTTATAACCACCACATATTGATGAATACCACCTTAAAGAGACTTATAACCACCACATATTGATGAATACCAGCTTAAAGAGACTTGTAACCTGAATACCAGCTTAAAGAGACTTGTAACCTGAATACCACCTTAAAGAGACTTATAACCACCACATATTGATGAATACCACCTTAAAGAGACTTGTAACCACCACATATTGATGAATACCACCTTAAAGAGACTTGTAACCACCACATATTGATGAATACCAGCTTAAAGAGACTTGTAACCTGAATACCAGCTTAAAGAGACTTGTAACCTGAATACCACCTTAAAGAGACTTATAACCACCACATATTGATGAATACCACCTTAAAGAGACTTGTAACCACCACATATTGATGAATACCAGCTTAAATAGACTTATAACCACCACATATTGATGAATACCACCTTAAAGAGACTTATAACCACCACATATTGATGAATACCAGCTTAAATAGACTTATAACCACCACATATTGATGAATACCACCTTAAAGAGACTTATAACCACCACATATTGATGAATACCAGCTTAAAGAGACTTATAACCACCACATATTGATGAATACCAGCTTAAAGAGACTTATAACCACCACATATTGATGAATACCACCTGAGACTTATAACCACCACATATTGATGAATACCACCTTAAAGAGACTTGTAACCACCACATATTGATGAATACCACCTTAAAGAGACTTATAACCACCACATATTGATGAATACCACCTTAAAGAGACTTGTAACCTGAATACCAGCTTAAAGAGACTTATAACCTGAATACCACCTTAAAGAGACTTATAACCACCACATATTGATGAATACCAGCTTAAAGAGACTTGTAACCACCACATATTGATGAATACCACCTTAAAGAGACTTATAACCACCACATATTGATGAATACCACATTAAATAGACTTGTGATCTCTTTTCTTAGTTTTTGTGAGTACACGAGCTGCAGCATTCTGGATCAACTGGAGGGATTTAAGAGACTTATTAGAGCAGCCTGATAATAAGGAGTTGCAGTAATCTAGTCTGGAAGTAACAAACGCGTGAACCAGCTTTTCTGCATCTTTTTGAGACAAGATGTGCCTGATTTTTGAAATGTTACGTAGATGAAAAAATGCAATCCTTGAGATTTGCTTAACGTGGAGTTAAAGGACAAGTCTGGGTCAAAGATAACTAGAGATTCTTTACAGTGGTGTTGGATGCCAGGGAAATGGCATCTACAGAAACCACATCACCAGATAATTGATCTCTGAGGTGTTCAGGGCCAGTAAAATAACTTCAGTTTTGTCTGAGTTTAACATCAGGAAGTTGGAGGTCATCCATGTTTTTATGTCTTTAAGACATTCTTGAATTTTAGCGAGCTGGTTGGTCTCCTCTGGTTTGATCGATAGATATAATTGAGTATCGTCTGCATAGCAATGAAAGTTTATGCAGTGTTTCCTGATAATGTTGCCCAAAGGAAGCATATATAAGGTAAATAAAATTGTTCCAGCCCTAGCTTCTTTACTATGTTTCTTTACTGTAAAGATCATTTCTTCCTATCACTCATGGGTGTTACTGTAGTCTTGACAGCTGTGAGTACAAACATACTAATATTATAACATATTTTTGCGGGTATTTTTGCATTATGGTCAGAAAATCTGTATGAAAATATTCTTTGTAGTAAAGGTTTATAAATACAACAATAGGTCAGTGTGGACTAACACTCTCTCTGGGGACACGGGAGGAAATGACCTCAGTTCAGTGGTTATGTCAACAGGAAACAGCTGTCGGTGTGACATCACATGTTGGTCAGGGTGGGAACGTCTCCAGAGACCAGAGAGTCACGTGACCGTCATGTGACTTCAGAGACTAGAGAGTCACATGACCGTCATGTGACTTCAGAGACCAGAGAGTCACGTGACCGTCATGTGACTTCAGAGACCAGAGAGTCACGTGACCGTCATGTGACTTCAGAGACCAGTGAGTCGTCTGCATGGCCACCGTGTTCCCCCTCCCTTCAGAGAGCGGGCCGTTTCTTTCTGCATGTGTTCTGGGAGAAGGAGAAGAGTTGGTGGAACAGGATGTGATGTCAGAGTTTGGCAGGTTAAATGTGGGTCACTCCGCTTCCAGTGTAACATAAGAGGATGTGACATCGTTACTTGATATGGCCAGATAAATATGAAGTAGATGTAACCCTCTGGTTCTTTAAAGTAAAGTCTATGCTTCATGTGTTAAAGCTGCATTCTCTCTCCTGACCACCAGGGGGCGACTCCTCTGGTTGTATAGAAGTCTATGCTTCACGTGTTAAAGCTGCATTCTCTCTCCTGACCACCAGGGGGCGACTCCTCTGGTTGTATAGAAGTCTATGCTTCATGTGTTAAAGCTGCATTCTCTCTCCTGACCACCAGGGGGCGACTCCTCTGGTTGTATAGAAGTCTATGCTTCATGTGTTAAAGCTGCATTCTCTCTCCTGACCACCAGGGGGCGACTCCTCTGGTTGTATAGAAGTCTATGTTTCATGTGTTAAAGCTGCATTCTCTCTCCTGACCACCAGGGGGCGACTCCTCTGGTTGTATAGAAGTCTATGCTTCATGTGTTAAAGCTGCATTCTCTCTCCTGACCACCAGGGGGCGACTCCTCTGGTTGTATAGAAGTCTATGCTTCATGTGTTAAAGCTGCATTCTCTCTCCTGACCACCAGGGGGCGACTCCTCTGGTTGTATAGAAGTCTATGCTTCATGTGTTAAAGCTGCATTCTCTCTCCTGACCACCAGGGGGCGACTCCTCTGGTTGTATAGAAGTCTATGTTTCATGTGTTAAAGCTGCATTCTCTCTCCTGACCACCAGGGGGCGACTCCTCTGGTTGTATAGAAGTCTATGCTTCATGTGTTAAAGCTGCATTCTCTCTCCTGACCACCAGGGGGCGACTCCTCTGGTTGTATAGAAGTCTATATAAATGACTCTACTTCTCTTGATTTATTCCCTCAGTAAACATTGTAAACATTAGTTTTTGGTCTCAATCTCTAGTTTCAAGTCTTCTTCAATACAGAATGATGTTCATTTAGTAAATTATGGTAATTTAGAGTCAAACAGACCATAAAGAAGGGGATGCTTTAGGGGCGGGGCTACAAGGTGATTGACAGGTCAACACCAGAGCGACCTTAGCATGTCAAGGTGTTGCAGCATCAGGTTACAAATCAAACAGTTCAATGCAAAACAGAATGAGATTGTTGAACACACAAAGACCTGTGTGTGTGTGTGTGTGTGTGTGTGTGTCTGTGTGTGTCTGTGTGTGTGTGTGTGTGTGTGTCTGTGTGTGTCTGTGTGTGTCTGTGTGTGTGTGTGTGTGTGTGTGCGTGTGTGACACATACTTCTCAGTGCCGCTCCTTTTTGATCGACACTGTTATTATGTTGTCGGGACTTGTTGCCGGGCAACCCCTCCTCCTGGTGACAAGCAACAACACACACACACGCCTTTCAAAATAAAAGCCTGACCTGATGACTGATGCATCCCAGTGTAGTATGAGAACCAGTACCGACCAGCTGATGATGTCATCAGATCTACTGGCTGAAACCCTCCAGAGTGGTTTTATTTTGACCCTGAAGCTGGAACCGGAACCAGAACCAACAGGACTCCTTCATGTTCCTGACCATCTCCTAGACAGACACACCAAACAACAACGATCGCTCTGATTCGCCATCAGTGAGTTGAGCCACAGACACAGTTTTGGATATGAAAGTATCAGAAAGTGTTTTCAGTCTTTTATTGTCAAACCGGTCAAATGAGAGGAAACAAACACGGTGGCACGTAGTGAAGTAAGAACATTAAAATAACTGAACAGATCAACTGTTCACGTGTGAAACTAGTGAGTTTAATCATTTAAACTGTGTCATGTGTAAAAACTTTAGCAGCGTGTTTGTGGTTGTTGAGCTGGACAGGAAGTGATGTCATGGTTTTAGAGTGAAGGTTTCCGGGTCTCTTCGTACACATCGAGCACTGAGGATTAAAAAGTCATCGTCAAAAACAATAAATACAGAGGTACAAAAACGAGTCTTTAGAAGTAAACAAAGATTGTTGTGCGTGGCAGAAAGATGGCACCGATAGTTCCCTCACTGCTCCGCCCGAGACGCTGCAGCCGAGCCCAGTGACCCCCGAGACGCCGGTCTGGACCCGGGTCCGGGCCCCGGCCTGGCCCCGGGGGGCCTGGAGCCGGTCAGCCTCCTGCCCAGACCGAGGCCTTCCTCCCAGGGCTCGGCGGCCTCTCCGCTCGCCCGGCTGACGAACACCACGGGCGGCCGGGCGGAGGCCATCTCGAACCGCAGCTCAGAGGCGCCCTTATTTGGGCGGGAGGGGGCGGCCTTCCTCTTAGTCCTGGGCTGGGGGGAGGGGAGGGGGAACGCCGGGACCCCCCTGTGAGAGGAGGCGTCTCCGGCAGCAGCCGAGGATGAGGAGCCCAGCTTGGCCAACGCCACAGGGATCTCCTCCAGGGACTCTGCAGAGTCCGAGTGGTACTCGGCCGGAGGGGCGGCGGCCTGGACGGGGCCCGGGGGCGGAGCCAGGGGGAGCAGCGACGCCCTCAGAGGGAATGCTGGGAAAGGCAGCCGCTGACCCAGAGACACACTGCTGGACTCTGCTGGAGGACAACAACACACAAACATCAACACACAAACACACACATCAACACACAAACACACACTGCTGGAGGACAACAACACACAAACATCAACACACAAACACACACATCAACACACAAACACACACTGCTGGAGGACAACAACACACAAACATCAACACACAAACACACACATCAACACACAAACACACACTGCTGGAGGACAACAACACACAAACATCAACACACAAACACACACATCAACACACAAACACACACTGCTGGAGGACAACAACACACAAACATCAACACACAAACACACACTGCTGGAGGACAACAACACACAAACATCAACACACAAACACACATATCAACACACAAACACACACTGCTGGAGGACAACAACACACAAACATCAACACACAAACACACACATCAACACACAAACACACACTGCTGGAGGACAACAACACACAAACATCAACACACAAACACACACATCAACACACAAACACACACTGCTGGAGGACAACAACACACAAACATCAACACACAAACACACACATCAACACACAAACACACACTGCTGGAGGACAACAACACACAAACACACACACACACACATCAACACAACAACACACACTGCTGGAGGACAACAACACACAAACACACACTGCTGGAGGACAACAACACACAAACACACACATCAACACACAAACACACACTGCTGGAGGACAACAACACACAAACACACACACACACACACACATCAACACACAAACACACACTGCTGGAGGACAACAACACACAAACACACACACACACACAAACACACACTGCTGGAGGACAACAACACACAAACACACACTGCTGGAGAACAACACACAGGATTGGTTCAACTATCCTGATTACTGAAGTCTGGTTCAACTATCCTGATTACTGAAGTCTGGTTCAACTATCCTGATTACTGAAGTCTGGTTCAATTATCCTGATTACTGAAGTCTGGTTCAATTATCCTGAGTACTGAAGTCTGGTTCAACTATCCTGATTACTGAAGTCTGGTTCAATTATCCTGATTACTGAAGTCTGGTTCAACTATCCTGATTACTGAAGTCTGGTTCAACTATCCTGATTACTGAAGTCTGGTTCAACTATCCTGATTACTGAAGTCTGGTTCAACTATCCTGATTACTGAAGTCTGGTTCAACTATCCTGATTACTGAAGTCTGGTTCAACTATCCTGATTACTGAAGTCTGGTTCAACTATCCTGATTACTGAAGTCTGGTTCAACTATCCTGATTACTGAAGTCTGGTTCAACTATCCTGATTACTGAAGTCTGGTTCAACTATCCTGATTACTGAAGTCTGGTTCAACTATCCTGATTACTGAAGTCTGGTTCAACTATCCTGATTACTGAAGTCTGGTTTAACTATCCTGATTACTGAAGTCTGGTTCAACTATCCTGATTACTGAAGTCTGGTTCAACTATCCTTAGTGATGAAGTCTGGTTCAACTATCCTGATTACTGAAGTCTGGTTCAACTATCCTGATTACTGAAGTCTGGTTCAGCTATCCTGAGTACTGAAGTCTGGCTCAACTATCCTGAGTACTGAAGTCTGGTTCAACTATCCTGATTACTGAAGTCTGGTTCAACTATCCTGAGTACTGAAGTCTGGTTCAACTATCCTGATTACTGAAGTCTGGTTCAACTATCCTGATTACTGAAGTCTGGTTCAACTATCCTGATTACGGAAGTCTGGTTCAACTATCCTGGTTCAACTATCCTGATTACTGAAGTCTGGTTCAACTATCCTGATTACTGAAGTCTGGTTCAACTATCCTGATTACGGAAGTCTGGTTCAACTATCCTGGTTCAACTATCCTGATTACTGAAGTCTGGTTCAACTATCCTGATTACTGAAGTCTGGTTCAACTATACTAGACCAGTACTGAAGTCTGGTTCAACTATCCTGAGTACTGAAGTCTGGTTCAACTATCCTGATTACTGAAGTCTGGTTCAACTATCCTGATTACTGAAGTCTGAATCAACTATCCTGATTACTGAAGTCTGGATCAACTATCCTGATTACTGAAGTCTGGTTCAACTATCCTGATTACGGAAGTCTGGTTCAACTATCCTGGTTCAACTATCCTGATTACTGAAGTCTGGTTCAACTATCCTGATTACTGAAGTCTGGTTCAACTATACTAGACCAGTACTGAAGTCTGGTTCAACTATCCTGAGTACTGAAGTCTGGTTCAACTATCCTGAGTACTGAAGTCTGGTTCAACTATACTAGATCAGTACTGAAGTCTGGTTCAACTATCCTGATTACTGAAGTCTGGTTCAACTATCCTGATTACGGAAGTCTGGTTCAACTATCCTGGTTCAACTATCCTGATTACTGAAGTCTGGTTCAACTATACTAGACCAGTACTGAAGTCTGGTTCAACTATCCTGGTTCAACTATCCTGGTTCAACTATCCTGATTACTGAAGTCTGGTTCAACTATCCTGGTTCAACTATCCTGATTACTGAAGTCTGGTTCAACTATACTAGACCAGTACTGAAGTCTGGTTCAACTATCCTGGTTCAACTATCCTGGTTCAACTATCCTGATTACTGAAGTCTGGTTCAACTATCCTGATTACTGAAGTATGGTTCAACTATCCTGATTACTGAAGTCTGGTTCAACTATACTAGACCAGTACTGAAGTCTGGTTCAACTATCCTGAGTACTGAAGTCTGGTTCAACTATCCTGATTACTGAAGTCTGGTTCAACTATACTAGACCAGTACTGAAGTCTGGTTCAACTATCCTGAGTACTGAAGTCTGGTTCAACTATCCTGATTACTGAAGTCTGGTTCAACTATCCTGATTACTGAAGTCTGAATCAACTATCCTGATTACTGAAGTCTGGATCAACTATCCTGATTACTGAAGTCTGGTTCAACTATCCTGAGTACTGAAGTCTGGTTCAACTATCCTGATTACTGAAGTCTGAATCAACTATCCTGATTACTGAAGTCTGGATCAACTATCCTGATTACTGAAGTCAGGTTCAACTATCCTGATTACTGAAGTCAGGTTCAACTATCCTGAGTACTGAAGTCTGGTTCAACTATCCTGATTACTGAAGTCTGGTTCAAGCTATCCTGATTACTGAAGTCAGGTTCAACTATCCTGAGTACTGAAGTCTGGTTCAACTATCCTGATTACTGAAGTCAGGTTCAACTATCCTGATTACTAAAGTCTGGTTCAACTATCCTGATTACTGAAGTCAGGTTCAACTATCCTGATTACTGAAGTCTGGTTCAACTATCCTGATTACTGAAGTCTGGTTCAACTATCCTGATTACTGAAGTCAGGTTCAACTATCCTGAGTACTGAAGTCTGGTTCAACTATCCTGAGTACTGAAGTCTGGTTCAAGCTATCCTGATTACTGAAGTCAGGTTCAACTATCCTGAGTACTGAAGTCTGGTTCAACTATCCTGATTACTGAAGTCAGGTTCAACTATCCTGATTACTAAAGTCTGGTTCAACTATCCTGATTACTAAAGTCTGGTTCAACTATCCTGATTACTGAAGTCAGGTTCAACTATCCTGATTACTGAAGTCTGGTTCAACTATCCTGATTACTGAAGTCAGGTTCAACTATCCTGAGTACTGAAGTCAGGTTCAACTATCCTGATTACTGAAGTCTGGTTCAAGCTATCCTGTGAACTGACATCTGGCTCAAATTAACGAGATGGTTTGAGGGCGGATCAGCCTTGGAGAAACCGGGATGTCAATCATCTTGTTAATTTAAGTCGATCAAATGTCCTATTGATTTGATCGACTTAGTTGAGCCACGTACAATAAATTGGGCCCTGATGTCTGCTGGAGGACAACAACACATCAACACACATGCATAACAAAACACAAACACACAGCCATCAACAACACATCAACACACAAACATCAACAACACACAAACATATCAACACACAAACACTTAGACACATCAACAACACAAACATATCAACACACAAGCACACATCAACAACACGTCAACACACACAAACACTGAGACATACCAACACACACAAATACAAACACTCCTAATAAATAATTATGTTGATGTGTAGCTGTTGTGTAAATGTGTGTAGATAGTTCATCATGTCCCCTGAAGGTGTAGTTGTGTAAATGTGTGTAGATAGTTCATCATGTCATCCTGAAGGTGTAGTTGTGTAAATGTGTGTAGATAGTTCATCATGTCCCCTGAAGGTGTAGTTGTGTAAATGTGTGTAGATAGTTCATCATGTCATCCTGAAGGTGTAGTTGTGTAAATGTGTGTAGATAGTTCATCATGTCATCCTGAAGGTGTAGTTGTGTAAATGTGTGTAGATAGTTCATCATGTCCCCTGAAGGTGTAGTTGTGTAAATGTGTGTAGATAGTTCATCATGTCATCCTGAAGGTGTAGTTGTGTAAATGTGTGTAGATAGTTCATCATGTCATCCTGAAGGTGTAGTTGTGTAAATGTGTGTAGATAGTTCATCATGTCCCCTGAAGGTGTGGTTGTGTAAATGTGTGTAGATAGTTCATCATGTCCCCTGAAGGTGTAGTTGTGTAAATGTGTGTAGATAGTTCATCATGTCCCCTGAAGGTGTAGTTGTGTAAATGTGTGTAGATAGTTCATCATGTCCCCTGAAGGTGTAGTTGTGTAAATGTGTGTAGATAGTTCATCATGTCCCCTGAAGGTGTAGTTGTGTAAATGTGTGTAGATAGTTCATCATGTCCCCTGAAGGTGTAGTTGTGTAAATGTGTGTAGATAGTTCATCATGTCCCCTGAAGGTGTAGTTGTGTAAATGTGTGTAGATAGTTCATCATGTCCCCTGAAGGTGTAGTTGTGTAAATGTGTGTAGATAGTTCATCATGTCATCCTGAAGGTGTAGTTGTGTAAATGTGTGTAGATAGTTCATCATGTCATCCTGAAGGTGTAGTTGTGTAAATGTGTGTAGATAGTTCATCATGTCCCCTGAAGGTGTAGTTGTGTAAATGTGTGTAGATAGTTCATCATGTCATCCTGAAGGTGTAGTTGTGTAAATGTGTGTAGATAGTTCATCATGTCATCCTGAAGGTGTAGTTGTGTAAATGTGTGTAGATAGTTCATCATGTCATCCTGAAGGTGTAGTTGTGTAAATGTGTGTAGATAGTTCATCATGTCATCCTGAAGGTGTAGTTGTGTAAATGTGTGTAGATAGTTCATCATGTCCCCTGAAGGTGTAGTTGTGTAAATGTGTGTAGATAGTTCATCATGTCCCCTGAAGGTGTGGTTGTGTAAATGTGTGTAGATAGTTCATCATGTCCCCTGAAGGTGTGGTTGTGTAAATGTGTGTAGATAGTTCATCATGTCATCCTGAAGGTGTAGTTGTGTAAATGTGTGTAGATAGTTCATCATGTCATCCTGAAGGTGTGGTTGTGTAAATGTGTGTAGATAGTTCATCATGTCCCCTGAAGGTGTAGTTGTGTAAATGTGTGTAGATAGTTCATCATGTCATCCTGAAGGTGTAGTTGTGTAAATGTGTGTAGATAGTTCATCATGTCATCCTGAAGGTGTAGTTGTGTAAATGTGTGTAGATAGTTCATCATGTCCCCTGAAGGTGTGGTTGTGTAAATGTGTGTAGATAGTTCATCATGTCATCCTGAAGGTGTAGTTGTGTAAATGTGTGTAGATAGTTCATCATGTCCCCTGAAGGTGTAGTTGTGTAAATGTGTGTAGATAGTTCATCATGTCATCCTGAAGGTGTAGTTGTGTAAATGTGTGTAGATAGTTCATCATGTCATCCTGAAGGTGTAGTTGTGTAAATGTGTGTAGATAGTTCATCATGTCATCCTGAAGGTGTAGTTGTGTAAATGTGTGTAGATAGTTCATCATGTCATCCTGAAGGTGTAGTTGTGTAAATGTGTGTAGATAGTTCATCATGTCATCCTGAAGGTGTAGTTGTGTAAATGTGTGTAGATAGTTCATCATGTCCCCTGAAGGTGTAGTTGTGTAAATGTGTGTAGATAGTTCATCATGTCATCCTGAAGGTGTAGTTGTGTAAATGTGTGTAGATAGTTCATCATGTCCCCTGAAGGTGTAGTTGTGTAAATGTGTGTAGATAGTTCATCATGTCCCCTGAAGGTGTGGTTGTGTAAATGTGTGTAGATAGTTCATCATGTCATCCTGAAGGTGTAGTTGTGTAAATGTGTGTAGATAGTTCATCATGTCCCCTGAAGGTGTAGTTGTGTAAATGTGTGTAGATAGTTCATCATGTCATCCTGAAGGTGTAGTTGTGTAAATGTGTGTAGATAGTTCATCATGTCATCCTGAAGGTGTAGTTGTGTAAATGTGTGTAGATAGTTCATCATGTCATCCTGAAGGTGTAGTTGTGTAAATGTGTGTAGATAGTTCATCATGTCCCCTGAAGGTGTGGTTGTGTAAATGTGTGTAGATAGTTCATCATGTCATCCTGAAGGTGTAGTTGTGTAAATGTGTGTAGATAGTTCATCATGTCCCCTGAAGGTGTAGTTGTGTAAATGTGTGTAGATAGTTCATCATGTCATCCTGAAGGTGTAGTTGTGTAAATGTGTGTAGATAGTTCATCATGTCATCCTGAAGGTGTAGTTGTGTAAATGTGTGTAGATAGTTCATCATGTCATCCTGAAGGTGTAGTTGTGTAAATGTGTGTAGATAGTTCATCATGTCCCCTGAAGGTGTAGTTGTGTAAATGTGTGTAGATAGTTCATCATGTCCCCTGAAGGTGTGGTTGTGTAAATGTGTGTAGATAGTTCATCATGTCCCCTGAAGGTGTGGTTGTGTAAATGTGTGTAGATAGTTCATCATGTCCCCTGAAGGTGTAGTTGTGTAAATGTGTGTAGATAGTTCATCATGTCCCCTGAAGGTGTGGTTGTGTAAATGTGTGTATAGGTGGTGTTCCTGTCTCAGGTCACAGGAAGGCATGACATTAGTAACGGTCCTCACAAGGTGAGAAAGACATATCTATGTGTCTGTGTGTACCGGGGAGGAGGGCTGAACCCGGGCAGCGCCCTCTGGTGACCTCTACTGGAACTTTACGGACCTTCTTCCTTTTCTGTGAAAGAACAAAGACACACTCTCAATGGCCAATCAGAAGACGGCGTTTACGTGTGATGTCACACTGATTAACGACACGAGTGATGTCATAAATGAAGAACCAGAAGGAAACAAACACTTCTCTGAAGGGTATGTGTGTGCGTGTGTGTGTGTGATTACCTGTGTGTGTGTGTGATTACATATGTGTGTGTGTGATTACCTGTGTGTGTGTGTGTGTGTGATTACCTGTGTGTGTGTGTGTGATTACCTGTGTGTGTGTGTGTGATTACATATGTGTGTGTGTGTGTGATTACCTGTGTGTTTGCGTCCGTGTGATTAAAAGTGTGTGTGTGTGTGATTACATATATGTGTGTGTGTGTGTGATTACCTGTGTGTGTGTGTGTGTGTGTGTGTGTGTGTGTGTGTGATTACCTGTGTGTGTGTGTGTGTGTGATTACCTGTGTGTGTGTGTGTGTGTGTGTGTGTGTGATTACCTGTGTGTGTGTGTGTGTGTGTGTGTGTGTGTGTGTGTGTGTGTGTGTGTGTGTGTGTGATTACCTGTGTGCGTCGGTGTGTGTGTTCTGTTGCTTTCAGCTCAGTAGACGTTGTGGGCGGAGCTTCTTCCTCCATAACAGGACTGGACACGGTCCTCACTCTGCCGTTAGACAGGAACCTGACACACACACACACACACACACAAACTTTGTTTGGTTCCTGGAAATCACGGCCAAATACGCACGTTATTTCCTGCACAGAGAACCGTCTCCATGGAAACGTGACGGCTCTGTCGGCCTCAGCCAATGGCAGCAAGGCTCTCTGGACCGGAGCACCAGAACCAGGACTTACTCTGCCCCCCCCGACACAGACACAGTGGTGGGCTCCTCCACCGCCAGCTGAGGGTTGGTGTAGCCCAGAGGCCCCGCGTAGTTCCCGTCCTAAAGGGGGGCAGAAGAAGCACAGGTCTAGTAGTTAAAGGGGACTCAGGTTACTGATGAAGCTCTGAACCTGTTCCTGGTCCAACAAGGGCTAAAGCAGACTGTACCAACTGGACTCTGTAGTCTGCAACGTTACACAGTTACTATTCATAGCAGGGTCTCTGGAAAAACCCGGGTCTTGTGATTCTAGTGCGACAAACCATTTAAAGATAGGATCACAACAGCAGCTACAGTCAACTGAACAACAACAAACAAACAAACAAAACCTGGGCAACTCACCGATGAAGCCTCATCGTGATCCATAAATCTACAACATTCCAACAAAAACGGTCTCGTTACGTTGGCAGAGGTCCAGACGATCCAATCCAGTAAAAGATTTAGTCAAAACAAATGATTACATCCATAAATATCCCCGGACCTCGGTTGCATCGCTCAAATGAGCCGGTAGATACGACTCAATACTGATTACTGATCATAACTCTCGTTCTCGTGGGAACACTTGACCCAATAGGGCATGTCCTCTTCACAGGCTGCAATAGCCAATGAGAGGCTAAGGGTCTCCAAATGGCCTGTTGGGAAACACCTACACATACCCTTAGAATAACATGTGTAATTTTCTGTAGTATGTATCTACTTTTTACTTTACTTTTACTCCTTCTACTTCAATGTGTTCAAACTTCTTTGACTCAATGTCAGCAGCACTTAATTTGCTTCAGAGTGTTACCTTTCAAAAGAGACCAGAACCAGAGGGTTCAAGAACAGCTTCAGGGTGTTACCTTTCAGACCAGAACCAGAGGGTTCAAGAACAGCTTCAGAGTGTTACCTTTCAAAAGGGACCAGAACCAGAGGGTTCAAGAACAGCTTCCTGGTGTTACCTTTCAAAAGAGACCAGAACCAGAGGGTTCAAGAACAGCTTCCTGGTGTTACCTTTCAAAAGAGACCAGAACCAGAGGGTTCAAGAACAGCTTCAGGGTGTTACCTTTCAAAAGAGACCAGAACCAGAGGGTTCAAGAACAGCTTCAGGGTGTTACCTTTCAAAAGAGACCAGAACCAGAGGGTTCAAGAACAGCTTCCTGGTGTTACCTTTCAAAAGAGACCAGAACCAGAGGGTTCAAGAACAGCTTCAGGGTGTTACCTTTCAAAAGAGACCAGAACCAGAGGGTTCAAGAACAGCTTCAGAGTGTTACCTTTCAAAAGAGACCAGAACCAGAGAGTTCAAGAACAGCTTCCTGGTGTTACCTTTCAAAAGAGACCAGAACCAGAGGGTTCAAGAACAGCTTCCTGGTGTTACCTTTCAAAAGAGACCAGAACCAGAGGGTTCAAGAACAGCTTCAGGGTGTTACCTTTCAAAAGAGACCAGAACCAGAGGGTTCAAGAACAGCTTCAGGGTGTTACCTTTCAAACGAGACCAGAACCAGAGGGTTCAAGAACAGCTTCAGGGTGTTACCTTTCAAAAGAGACCAGAACCAGAGGGTCCAAGAACAGCTTCAGAGTGTTACCTTTCAAAAGAGACCAGAACCAGAGGGTCCAAGAACAGCTTCAGAGTGTTACCTTTCAAAAGAGACCAGAACCATAGGGTTCAAGAACAGCTTCAGGGTGTTACCTTTCAAAAGAGACCAGAACCAGAGGGTTCAAGAACAGCTTCAGGGTGTTACCTTTCAAAAGAGACCAGAACCAGAGGGTTCAAGAACAGCTTCAGGGTGTTACCTTTCAAAAGAGACCAGAACCAGAGAGTTCAAGAACAGCTTCAGGGTGTTACCTTTCAAAAGAGACCAGAACCAGAGGGTTCAAGAACAGCTTCAGGGTGTTACCTTTCAAAAGAGACCAGAACCAAAGGGTTCAAGAACAGCTTCAGGGTGTTACCTTTCAAAAGAGACCAGAACCAGAGGGTTCAAGAACAGCTTCAGAGTGTTACCTTTCAAAAGAGACCAGAACCAAAGGGTTCAAGAACAGCTTCAGGGTGTTACCTTTCAAAAGAGACCAGAACCAGAGGGTCCAAGAACAGCTTCAGAGTGTTACCTTTCAAAAGAGACCAGAACCAGAGGGTCCAAGAACAGCTTCAGGGTGTTACCTTTCAAAAGAGACCAGAACCAGAGGGTTCAAGAACAGCTTCAGGGTGTTACCTTTCAAACGAGACCAGAACCAGAGGGTTCAAGAACAGCTTCAGGGTGTTACCTTTCAAAAGAGACCAGAACCAGAGGGTCCAAGAACAGCTTCAGAGTGTTACCTTTCAAAAGAGACCAGAACCAGAGGGTCCAAGAACAGCTTCAGAGTGTTACCTTTCAAAAGAGACCAGAACCATAGGGTTCAAGAACAGCTTCAGGGTGTTACCTTTCAAAAGAGACCAGAACCAGAGGGTTCAAGAACAGCTTCAGGGTGTTACCTTTCAAAAGAGACCAGAACCATAGGGTTCAAGAACAGCTTCAGGGTGTTACCTTTCAAAAGAGACCAGAACCAGAGGGTTCAAGAACAGCTTCAGGGGGTTACCTTTCAAAAGAGACCAGAACCAGAGGGTTCAAGAACAGCTTCAGGGGGTTACCTTTCAAAAGAGACCAGAACCAGAGGGTTCAAGAACAGCTTCAGGGGGTTACCTTTCAAAAGAGAACAGCTTCCATTGATTTTGGGTTTTAAAGGCGTTTTAGGCTCCTTTTAGAGGAACTACAAGAGCAAGAGTGATTCAATGGAGAGCAGAATGTTCTGCCTCATATTCAACACTAAAGAGAGATTCAACCCACTGAAGTGTTAATATTAGATAGTTTGTATTTCATATAAATTAACAGGGATGAGTAAATTTACATGAATATAAAATAGAGATGATGCAGTGTAACCAACATGGCCGCCAGCGGAGCCCCAGTTACCTGGATGAGGAGGGCCGACGGTGGAGCCGTCGGCTCCTTCAAGGGTCCTGGTCCTGGTTTTCTGGAGTCTCTGCCGTCCTGGCGGTGACGCTGACGCACAATGTACTCAAAGGTGCTGAGTCTGTTCCACACTGTAAAGCACACACACACACAGTGAGGACACCAGCTCTCTTCCTGGACACACACACACTCAGGTGCGTTGCTCTTACTCAGGTAGAGGTGGAAGCACAGCAGGTGGCAGAGCAGCACCGAGGACAGCAGACCCAGAGCGATGGTGACGGCAGCCAGACCGGGAATTACTGCTGCTGAAGACGGTACGGGGGCCACGGGCAGGAAGACGAACCACAGCGCGGTCTCATTCCTCACTGGGGGGGAGAGATTTAGATTGTTTTTTAAACTTTCTTCAAATTTCTTAAAATAAAGTGCTAATGCATTAAAATCACAGGTTGCTTTGTTTTGTTCTTTAAAAAAAAAATTCACATCATTTATCTGATAAAAAACTGCGCAACCACCAACTCCTCTTCAACGACAGAACAAACAATAATATTAAAACACCAACGTTGTTTTAAATTGTCCAAGTCTCCAATGTGCTTATGAAAGCTGAACTCCTGATGTTACAAAGCCACACTGCCCTGTTCTCCTGCCCCTCTCTGTTCTCCTGCCCCTCCCTGTTCTCCTGCCCCTCCCTGTTCTCCTGCCCTCCCTGTTGTCCTGCCCCTCCCTGTTGTCCTGCCCTCCCTGTTGTCCTGCCCTCCCTGTTCTCCTGTCCTCCCTGTTCTCCTGCCCCTCCCTGTTCTCCTGCCCTCCCTGTTGTCCTGCCCCTCCCTGTTCTCCTGCCCTCCCTGTTGTCCTGACCCTCCCTGTTCTCCTGCCCTCCCTGTTCTCCTGCCCCTCCCTGTTCTCCTGCCCTCCCTGTTCTCCTGCCCTCCCTGTTCTCCTGCCCTCCCTGTTGTCCTGCCCTCCCTGTTCTCCTGCCCTCCCTGTTCTCCTGCCCCTCCCTGTTCTCCTGCCCTCCCTGTTCTCATGCCCCTCCCTGTTCTCCTGCCCTCCCTGTTCTCCTGTCCTCCCTGTTCTCCTGCCCCCCCTGTTCTCCTGCCCCTCCCTGTTGTCCTGCCCTCCCTGTTGTCCTGCCCTCCCTGTTGTCCTGTCCTCCCTGTTCTCCTGCCCTCCCTGTTCTCATGCCCCTCCCTGTTCTCCTGCCCTCCCTGTTCTCCTGCCCCTCCCTGTTGTCCTGCCCCTCCCTGTTGTCCTGCCCTCCCTGTTCTCCTGCCCCTCCCTGTTCTCCTGCCCTCCCTGTTCTCATGCCCCTCCCTGTTCTCCTGCCCCTCCCTGTTGTCCTGCCCCTCCCTGTTGTCCTGCCCTCCCTGTTCTCCTGCCCTCCCTGTTCTCCTGCCCTCCCTGTTCTCCTGTCCTCCCTGTTCTCCTGCCCCCCCTGTTCTCCTGCCCCTCCCTGTTCTCCTGCCCCTCCCTGTTGTCCTGCCCCTCCCTGTTGTCCTGCCCTCCCTGTTCTCCTGCCCCTCCCTGTTCTCCTGCCTCTCCCTGTTGTCCTGCCCTCCCTGTTCTCCTGCCCTCCCTGTTGTCCTGCCCCTCCCTGTTCTCCTGCCTCTCCCTGTTCTCCTGCCCTCCCTGTTCTCCTGCCCTCCCTGTTCTCCTGCCCTCCCTGTTCTCCTGCCCTCCCTGTTCTCATGCCCCTCCCTGTTCTCCTGCCTCTCCCTGTTGTCCTGCCCTCCCTGTTCTCCTGTCCTCCCTGTTGTCCTGCCCTCCCTGTTCTCCTGCCCTCCCTGTTCTCCTGCCCCTCCCTGTTCTCCTGCCCTCCCTGTTCTCCTGCCCCTCCCTGTTCTCCTGCCTCTCCCTGTTGTCCTGCCCTCCCTGTTCTCCTGCCCTCCCTGTTCTCCTGCCTCTCCCTGTTGTCCTGCCCTCCCTGTTCTCCTGCCCCTCCCTGTTCTCCTGCCTCTCCCTGTTGTCCTGCCCCTCCCTGTTCTCCTGCCCTCCCTGTTGTCCTGCCCCTCCCTGTTCTCCTGCCTCTCCCTGTTCTCCTGCCCTCCCTGTTCTCCTGCCCTCCCTGTTCTCCTGCCCTCCCTGTTCTCCTGCCCTCCCTGTTCTCATGCCCCTCCCTGTTCTCCTGCCTCTCCCTGTTGTCCTGCCCTCCCTGTTCTCCTGTCCTCCCTGTTGTCCTGCCCTCCCTGTTCTCCTGCCCTCCCTGTTCTCCTGCCCCTCCCTGTTCTCCTGCCCTCCCTGTTCTCCTGCCCCTCCCTGTTCTCCTGCCTCTCCCTGTTGTCCTGCCCTCCCTGTTCTCCTGCCCTCCCTGTTCTCCTGCCTCTCCCTGTTGTCCTGCCCTCCCTGTTCTCCTGCCTCTCCCTGTTGTCCTGCCCTCCCTGTTCTCATGCCCCTCCCTGTTCTCCTGTCCCTCCCTGTTCTCCTGCCCTCCCTGTTCTCCTGCCCCTCCCTGTTCTCCTGCCTCTCCCTGTTGTCCTGCCCTCCCTGTTCTCCTGCCCTCCCTGTTCTCCTGCCTCTCCCTGTTCTCCTGCCTCTCCCTGTTGTCCTGCCCCTCCCTGTTCTCCTGCCTCTCCCTGTTGTCCTGCCCTCCCTGTTCTCCTGCCCTCCCTGTTCTCCTGCCTCTCCCTGTTCTCCTGCCTCTCCCTGTTGTCCTGCCCTCCCTGTTCTCCTGCCTCTCCCTGTTGTCCTGCCCTCCCTGTTCTCCTGCCCCTCCCTGTTCTCCTGCCCTCCCTGTTCTCCTGCCTCTCCCTGTTGTCCTGCCCTCCCTGTTCTCCTGCCTCTCCCTGTTGTCCTGCCCTCCCTGTTCTCATGCCCCTCCCTGTTCTCCTGCCCCTCCCTGTTCTCCTGCCCCTCCCTGTTCTCCACTCATTTCTTCCTGCTTAGATAAATGGCCATTTTCCCCCAGAAAGGTAGTTGAGGAGCTGCCACTTTTATGCCTTTTTGCAGGCAGCTCCCATGATAAAAACCAGAGTAAAACATGGTATATAGTCTCCTGAAGGTCATAGAAGGGGCACCGGCTCAGGACAGAGGGATTAAGAACAGAGATGAAAGCATTGCAGGTGAAAATCCTCCACTGAAGGTCGGCCGTCCGTTTCTTGAGGGGAGGTTCATATAAAATCCTCCACTGTGGGCCAGGTCCGCCTTGTCCGCCTTGCACAGTCCGGACCTGTTTGTGCTCTTGACACAGTTAAAATACAGTCTTCTTGTCTGCCTTGTGTAACGTTGATGCTTCTGGGCGTGTCGTAGCAAGCAGGGGGCCGGTGAGTTCCCCTAGACCCGGGCTCAGGGAGATCTCGGGGAAAGGGTCTGCAGCTCGACTTCTCCTCTTCCTCCACCTGCTGGACCACCTCTGTCCCCTCTTCTTCCTCCACCTGCTGGACCACCTCTGTCCACTCATCTTCCTCCACCTGCTGGACCACCTCTGTCCTCTCTTCTTCCTCCACCTGCTGGACCACATCTGTCCTCTCTTCTTCCTCCACCTGCTGGACCACCTCTGTCCACTCTTCTTCCTCCACCTGCTGAACCACCTCTGTCCACTCATCTTCCTCCACCTGCTGGACCACCTCTGTCCCCTCTTCCTCCACCTGCTGGACCACATCTGTCCTCTCTTCTTCCTCCACCTGCTGGACCACATCTGTCCTCTCTTCTTCCTCCACCTGCTGGACCACCTCTGTCCACTCATCTTCCTCCACCTGCTGGACCACCTCTGTCCCCTCTTCCTCCACCTGCTGGACCACATCTGTCCTCTCTTCTTCCTCCACCTGCTGGACCACCTCTGTCCCCTCTTCCTCCACCTGCTGGACCACCTCTGTCCACTCATCTTCCTCCACCTGCTGGACCACCTCTGTCCCCTCTTCCTCCACCTGCTGGACCACATCTGTCCTCTCTTCTTCCTCCACCTGCTGGACCACCTCTGTCCCCTCTTCCTCCACCTGCTGGACCACCTCTGTCCTCTCATCTTCCTCCACCTGCTGGACCACCTCTGTCCCCTCTTCCTCCACCTGCTGGACCACCTCTGTCCCCTCTTCTTCCTCCACCTGCTGGACCACCTCTGTCCCCTCATCTTCCTCCACCTCCTGGACTACCTCTGTCCCCTCTTCTTCCTCCACCTCCTGGACCACCTCTGTCCCCTCTTCTTCCTCCACCTGCTGGACCACCTCTGTCCACTCTTCTTCCTCCACCTGCTGGACCACCTCTGTCCCCTCTTCTTCCTCCACCTGCTGGACCACCTCTGTCCCCTCTTCTTCCTCCACCTGCTGGACCACATCTGTCCTCTCATCTTCCTCCACCTGCTGGACCACCTCTGTCCCCTCTTCTTCCTCCACCTCCTGGACCACCTCTGTCCCCTCTTCTTCCTCCACCTGCTGGACCACCTCTGTCCACTCTTCTTCCTCCACCTGCTGGACCACCTCTGTCCCCTCTTCTTCCTCCACCTCCTGGACCACCTCTGTCCCCTCTTCTTCCTCCACCTCCTGGACCACCTCTGTCCTCTCTTCTTCCTCCACCTGCTGGACCACCTCTGTCCCCTCTTCTTCCTCCACCTGATGGACCACCTCTGTCCACTCTTCTTCCTCCACCTGCTGGACCACCTCTGTCCTCTCTTCCTCCACCTGCTGGACCACCTCTGTCCCCTCTTCTTCCTCCACCTGCTGGACCACCTCTGTCCTCTCTTCTTCCTCCACCTGCTGGACCACCTCTGTCCCCTCTTCCTCCACCTGCTGGAACACCTCTGTCCCCTCTTCCTCCACCTGCTGGACCACCTCTGTCCCCTCTTCCTCCACCTGCTGGACCACCTCTGTCCACTCATCTTCCTCCACCTGCTGGACCACCTCTGTCCACTCATCTTCCTCCACCTGCTGCACCACCTCTGTCCCCTCTTCTTCCTCCACCTGCTGGACCACCTCTGTCCTCTCTTCTTCCTCCACCTGCTGGACCACCTCTGTCCCCTCTTCTTCCTCCACCTGCTGGACCACCTCTGTCCTCTCTTCTTCCTCCACCTGCTGGACCACCTCTGTCCCCTCTTCTTCCTCCACCTGCTGGACCACCTCTGTCCTCTCTTCTTCCTCCACCTGCTGGACCACCTCTGTCCCCTCTTCTTCCTCCACCTGCTGGACCACCTCTGTCCACTCTTCTTCCTCCACCTGCTGGACCACCTCTGTCCTCTCTTCCTCCACCTGCTGGACCACCTCTGTCCCCTCTTCTTCCTCCACCTGCTGGACCACCTCTGTCCTCTCTTCTTCCTCCACCTGCTGGACCACCTCTGTCCCCTCTTCCTCCACCTGCTGGAACACCTCTGTCCCCTCTTCCTCCACCTGCTGGACCACCTCTGTCCCCTCTTCCTCCACCTGCTGGAACACCTCTGTCCCCTCTTCCTCCACCTGCTGGACCACCTCTGTCCACTCATCTTCCTCCACCTGCTGGACCACCTCTGTCCCCTCTTCCTCCACCTGCTGGACCACCTCTGTCCACTCATCTTCCTCCACCTGCTGCACCACCTCTGTCCCCTCTTCTTCCTCCACCTGCTGGACCACCTCTGTCCTCTCTTCTTCCTCCACCTGCTGGACCACCTCTGTCCCCTCTTCTTCCTCCACCTGCTGGACCACCTCTGTCCTCTCTTCTTCCTCCACCTGCTGGACCACCTCTGTCCTCTCTTCTTCCTCCACCTGCTGGACCACCTCTGTCCCCTCTTCCTCCACCTGCTGGACCACCTCTGTCCTCTCTTCTTCCTCCACCTGCTGGACCACCTCTGTCCCCTCTTCCTCCACCTGCTGGACCACCTCTGTCCACTCATCTTCCTCCACCTGCTGAACCACCTCTGTCCACTCATCTTCCTCCACCTGAACCACCTCTGTCCACTCATCTTCCTCCACCTGCTGGACCACCTCTGTCCACTCATCTTCCTCCACCTCCTGGACCACCTCTGTCCCCTCTTCCTCCACCTGCTGGACCACCTCTGTCCACTTATCTTCCTCCACCTGCTGAACCACCTCTGTCCCCTCATCTTCCTCCACCTGAACCACCTCTGTCCCCTCATCTTCCTCCACCTGAACCACCTCTGTCCCCTCTTCCTCCACCTGCTGGACCACCTCTGTCCTCTCTTCTTCCTCCACCTGCTGGACCACCTCTGTCCACTCATCTTCCTCCACCTGCTGGACCACCTCACTCATCTTCCTCCACCTGCTGGACCACCTCTGTCCCCTCTTCCTCCACCTGCTGGACCACCTCTGTCCTCTCTTCTTCCTCCTCTTGGACCACCTCTGTCCCCTCTTCTTCCTCCTCCTGGACCACCTCTGTCCTCTCTTCTTCCTCCACCTGCTGGACCACCTCTGTCCCCTCTTCTTCCTCCTCCTGGACCACCTCTGTCCACTCTTCTTCCTCCTCCTGGACCACCTCTGTCCTCTCTTCTTCCTCCACCTGCTGCACCACCTCTGTCCCCTCTTCCTCCACCTGCTGGACCACCTCTGTCCCCTCTTCCTCCACCTGCTGGACCACCTCTGTCCACTCATCTTCCTCCACCTGCTGGACCACCTCTGTCCACTCATCTTCCTCCACCTGCTGGACCACCTCTGTCCCCTCTTCCTCCACCTGCTGGACCACCTCTGTCCTCTCTTCTTCCTCCACCTGCTGGACCACCTCTGTCCTCTCTTCTTCCTCCACCTGCTGGACCACCTCTGTCCACTCATCTTCCTCCACCTGCTGGACCACCTCTGTCCTCTCTTCTTCATCCACCTCCTGGACCACCTCTGTCCCCTCTTCTTCATCCACCTCCTGGACCACCTCTGTCCTCTCTTCTTCATCCACCTGCTGGACCACCTCTGTCCTCTCTTCTTCCTCCACCTGCTGGACCACCTCTGTCCCCTCTTCATCCTCCTCCTGGACCACCTCTGTCCTCTCTTCTTCCTCCTCCTGGACCACCTCTGTCCTCTCTTCTTCCTCCACCTGCTGGACCACCTCTGTCCCCTCTTCTTCATCCACCTGCTGGACCACCTCTGTCCTCTCTTCTTCCTCCACCTGCTGGACCACCTCTGTCCCCTCTTCTTCATCCACCTCCTGGACCACCTCTGTCCTCTCTTCTTCATCCACCTGCTGGACCACCTCTGTCCCCTCTTCTTCATCCACCTCCTGGACCACCTCTGTCCTCTCTTCTTCATCCACCTGCTGGACCACCTCTGTCCCCTCTTCTTCATCCACCTCCTGGACCACCTCTGTCCTCTCTTCTTCCACCTGCTGGACCACCTCTGTCCCCTCTTCCTCCACCTGCTGGACCACCTCTGTCCCCTTTTCTTCCTCCTCCTCCTGGACCACCTCTGTCCTCTCTTCTTCCTCCACCTGCTGGACCACCTCTGTCCTCTCTTCTTCCTCCACCTGCTGGACCACCTCTGTCCCCTCTTCTTCCTCCTCCTGGACCACCTCTGTCCTCTCTTCTTCCTCCTCCTGGACCACCTCTGTCCTCTCTTCTTCCTCCACCTGCTGGACCACCTCTGTCCCCTCTTCTTCCTCCACCTGCTGGACCACCTCTGTCCTCTCTTCTTCCTCCACCTGCTGGACCACCTCTGTCCTCTCTTCTTCCTCCACCTGCTGGACCACCTCTGTCCCCTCTTCTTCCTCCACCTGCTGGACCACCTCTGTCCACTCATCTTCCTCCACCTGCTGGACCACCTCACTCATCTTCCTCCACCTGCTGGACCACCTCTGTCCCCTCTTCCTCCACCTGCTGGACCACCTCTGTCCTCTCTTCTTCCTCCACCTGCTGGACCACCTCTGTCCCCTCTTCTTCCTCCTCCTGGACCACCTCTGTCCTCTCTTCTTCCTCCTCCTGGACCACCTCTGTCCTCTCTTCTTCCTCCACCTGCTGGACCACCTCTGTCCTCTCTTCTTCCTCCTCCTGGACCACCTCTGTCCTCTCTTCTTCCTCCACCTGCTGGACCACCTCTGTCCCCTCTTCTTCCTCCACCTGCTGGACCACCTCTGTCCTCTCTTCTTCCTCCACCTGCTGGACCACCTCTGTCCTCTCTTCTTCCTCCACCTGCTGGACCACCTCTGTCCTCTCTTCTTCCTCCACCTGCTGGACCACCTCTGTCCTCTCTTCTTCCTCCACCTGCTGGACCACCTCTGTCCCCTCTTCTTCCTCCTCCTGGACCACCTCTGTCCTCTCTTCTTCCTCCACCTGCTGGAGCACCTCTGTCCCCTCTTCTTCCTCCACCTCCTGGACCACCTCTGTCCTCTCTTCTTCCTCCACCTGCTGGACCACCTCTGTCCCCTCTTCTTCCTCCACCTGCTGGACCACCTCTGTCCCCTCTTCTTCCTCCACCTGCTGGACCACCTCTGTCCCCTCTTCTTCCTCCTCCTGGAGCACCTCTGTCCCCTCATCTTCTTCCTCCTCCTGGACCACCTCTGTCCCCTCTTCCTCCACCTGCTGGACCACCTCTGTCCCCTCTTCCTCCACCTGCTGGACCACCTCTGTCCACTCATCTTCCTCCACCTGCTGGACCACCTCTGTCCCCTCTTCTTCCTCCACCTGCTGGACCACCTCTGTCCCCTCTTCTTCCTCCACCTGCTGGACCACCTCTGTCCCCTCTTCTTCCTCCACCTGCTGGACCACCTCTGTCCCCTCTGTGCTCATCTGCTGCACCCGACTTACCTCGTGTTGTTGCTTCTGGCCGCCCTGCTCGTCCCCTCTGTCCTCCTCAGTCTTTCTGGCTCTTGACTTCTTTTGAGGACAGGCTTTGCTCTAGTGTCCCCACTGCAGTCCTCCACCGAGTACCCACCACCCATCCCACTGCCAGACTGCAGTCCTCCACCGAGTACCCACCACCCATCCCACTGCCAGACTGCAGTCCTCCACGATCGAAATCACAAAAATAACGCTCTCAGCTCACAACCTCCATGCTCACGCTCAGAGACACAGAGAGACGACACACTAACACACACAGAGAAATAATAATCATAAATATTGTAAGTTGATTGGGATGAATTTTCATTATCATAATGAAAAATAGAGCCTGGTTTATAAAATGCAGGAATTATGATGTAAGAATGAATTCACACAATGTTGCTATTGCTAAATATTAATAATTATTGTTGTTGTTTATTATCTATGCAGAGGAACTTAAAAACATAGCAACTAGGTGTAAAGAAAGTGATCTTGAGTTTAAAGCATATTTTGAGGATTATCTGGAAAATATTGTGATCCAATGAACCAGATTGCCTCATGCTGGGTCAGAGGTCAGGGGTTAGAGGTCAGGTCTTACCCAGGAAGTGTTTGTCAGAGCGGAGTTTGGATGGGTCTAGAAAAAACTCAATGAAGACGTAGGAGGCTACGACCAGAATCAGAGAGACCCCCAACAGCGCCGAGACCACACTGTGGAGGAACAACCTGAGGAGACAGAACACACAGTACTGCTGAGTACACACTGTCCTGCTGAGTACACGCTGTGCTGCTGAGTACACACTGTCCTGCTGAGTACACACTGTCCTGCTGAGTACACACTGTCCTGCTGAGTACACAGTGTGGAGGAACAACCTGAGGAGACAGAACACACAGTACTGCTAAGTACACACTGTCCTGCTAAGTACACACTGTCCTGCTAAGTACACACTGTCCTGCTGAGTACACACTGTGCTGCTAAGTACACACTGTCCTGCTGAGTACACACTGTCCTGCTAAGTACACACTGTCCTGCTAAATACACACTGTGCTGCTAAGTACACACTGTCCTGCTGAGTACACACTGTGCTGCTAAGTACACACTGTCCTGCTGAGTACACACTGTCCTGCTAAGTACACACTGTCCTGCTAAATACACACTGTCCTGCTAAGTACACACTGTCCTGCTGAGTACACACTGTCCTGCTGAGTACACACTGTCCTGCTGAGTACACCCTGTGCTGCTAAGTACACACTGTCCTGCTGAGTACACACTGTGCTGCTGAGTACACCCTGTGCTGCTAAGTACACACTGTCCTGCTGAGTACACACTGTGCTGCTAAGTACACACTGTCCTGCTAAGTACACACTGTCCTGCTGAGTACACCCTGTGCTGCTGAGTACACACTGTCCTGCTGAGTACACACTGTGCTGCTAAGTACACACTGTCCTGCTAAGTACACACTGTCCTGCTGAGTACACACTGTGCTGCTGAGTACACACTGTCCTGCTGAGTACACACTGTCCTGCTGAGTACACACTGTCCTGCTGAGTACACACTGTGCTGCTAAGTACACACTGTCCTGCTAAGTACACACTGTGCTGCTAAGTACACACTGTGCTGCTAAGTACACACTGTCCTGCTAAGTACACACTGTGCTGCTAAGTACACACTGTGCTGCTAAGTACACACTGTGCTGCTAAGTACACACTGTGCTGCTAAGTACACACTGTCCTGCTAAGTACACACTGTGCTGCTAAGTACACACTGTGCTGCTAAGTACACACTGTCCTGCTAAGTACACACTGTGCTGCTAAGTACACACTGTGCTGCTAAGTACACACTGTCCTGCTAAGTACACACTGTGCTGCTAAGTACACACTGTGCTGCTAAGTACACACTGTGCTGCTAAGTACACACTGTGCTGCTGAGTACACACTGTCCTGCTAAGTACACACTGTGCTGCTAAGTACACACTGTGCTGCTAAGTACACACTGTGCTGCTAAGTACACAGTGTGGAGGATCAACCTGAGGTGACACAGAATTTGTATGTCTTCTGATGTTAATGATTTTGAGAGTTTGTGCAATTTGGTCATCTTGGAACAGTTTAAGAACACAATCATGTTGCCACATATGTTACTGAGCGTAGAGTTACAACTGCCACCCAGGCTGCGGGTTTGGCTGATGAGTATGTGCTGATTCATAAAAGCCGGCTCTGTGATTCTGTGTGGGAGTCTGGCTTGCAGAAGGTTGATGGTGTTAGGTCTTGGCGCTTGGAGGCATTATGCTGGAGACGGAGGGGTGAAACCTTCTGCACTTCTGCCCTGGCTGCAAGTGTTCCTGGTCCTGTTGGGGTGCGAGTGTGGCAAGGTGATCATGCGGAATCTGGCATGGCTGGTGGCCTCAATGAGTCCTATTGGCCTTTTGTCTCGGAAGGGTTCGGAACACAGACTGGTAGTGACGTAAATGTGCCAGTTAAGATTTTGCGGGATACTAATGCTGTCAATCTTATGTCCGGGGCTCCATTTTGCCATTTTCGGATGAGACAGACAGGGGGATATAATTCTGATGCGTGGAATGGGGTTGAGGGTGTTGCCTGTCCCGGTGCATTGACTGAATCTAGACTGTGCCTTGGTGCAGGGCAAAGTGCCTATTGGGGTTATTATAATAAGACAAGTGTTATCATTGGAAGGGACTGACATCATTTTGGGTCATCAACGACTTGGCTCCTCCTCCTCCGTCACGCCTTCTCCCTCAGACTCAGAACAGCCTGACGAAGGGTTGCTCTCTGGTCAGAGACCCTCAAAAGGTTACGAGGGTTGTTTGGCCATTTGCCAGAAGCATGGGCAATTTGAAGAGCCGATGTTCAAATATCCAGGGTTATTTGGTGACGTGCCGTCCCTCACTAACTGGATTGAGCACGACGTTGATGTCGGTGGTTCATCAGCATTTTCATAGGGTTTCTCCTGAGTTTCTCCTGAGTTTCTCCTGAGTTTCTCCTGAGTTTCTCCTGAGTTTCTCCCGGGTGCTGGGGTAAAGTCTGTGGTTGATAATGACATTGCAGTGCTTTCATCATCAAACCGGGCTTCTCCATGTTTATTGGTTCATAAAAGTGACAAGATACCCAGGTTCTGTCAATAAGGTCTGTCAAGGTGTAAGATTTGATGTTGTGTTTGTTTATTGTTGTGGTGATCCTGTAGGACCCGGTCTTATGGGGGAGGTGACGACCCTGCCAGTGGCTGTTGTCTCTGCAGGTGTTGCAGGTGCACGTGGCAGAGGGTCATCAGGAACACATGTGTTAAACAGCACAACTGGAAACACCTGGGCCTTGTGCACTCTCTGGTCTGAGCTGGTCCCCCTCACCGTCCTGAGACACCTGTTTGTCTGTCTTCCAGATTATGGTTTGTCTCTACACAACATCACACACACACACTCATGCACTCAGCTCCACTACTGAAAGTACTGACTCCACACGCCACTGTTAGCCTACATTGTGTTTTATACTCCAGGTCAAACAAAGCCTTTCCCTGACACTCACTTGTAGTTCCTGCTGCCCACACAGTTGTTGAGCCAGCGACAGTGGTGGTCGAAGTTAGAGACACACTTGTTGCAGGCGCTGCAGTGCTTGGACTTGGGACCTCTGAAACACAGCAGATACACTGGATCAATAGTAGGAGTAAACATGTAAACACACACAGACACACAGGAGTACTCACACGTCCACCTGGCACAGGAAGCAGTGGCAGTTCTCGATGACGTGGGCGTGTTTGGAGCGGTCGAACTCGGGGATCGGACCTTTGTCGCTCTTGTTTCTGACGTTGTGGTCGGCCGGGTCGACGCTCACGGCCATCACGTGCACACACAGGTGACAGGTGAACATGACCCCCGTACACTGAGGCACCCGTCAGGACACAAAACGCTGGGTTCTGATTGGACCGCAGGCCGCTCATGTCATTTAGCTGACGCTTTTATCCAAAGCGACTTACAATAAGTGCATTAAACCATGAGTCCAAACTCAGAACAACAAGAATCAAGAAAGTACAATTTCTTCAATAAAGTTAAACTACAAAGTGTTATCAGTAAGAGACATTTAAGTGCTACTAAAGTTACAGTATATATAATATAATATAATAATACGAATTGTAAATATACGTACAACAACCTCTCCAAATTTATATATTATAAATATTACTCAATACTGAACGATTTGATAGGAAACAGATATTTTTAAAACACACTGCCTCACCTGACAAACATCCGCTTCATCTACAAACAATCAGCTGTTTGAAAGAAATGAAGCTGGGCGGAGACTCTAAAAGCTACAGCCAATCAGCATGATCAATACCTAATCAATACAATTGGTCCATCGGGTGGAAGGATACGATGTAGCCTGCAGGGATCCAGTGAGCCGGCAGCAGGGGGACGAACACGCCGAAGCCGGTGACGGCGAAGTAGACGTAGAGCAGCCAGGCCAGCAGCTGGAAGGGGTGGGGGGGCCAGCTCCACCCATTGGTCCTGGAGCACAGGGGGGCGTCGGCTCGGTGCGGCCCGTCGGCCACTGGCGCCGTGCGGTTCGGGTTCCCGCTGCACGCGTCCATCCTGCACGCACACACAGAACTACACACAGAACATCAACACTGAGTCTACTTCTCTGGAGTCGCTCTCCTCACGTGGATCCTGTTCATCTAATTATTAGTAGTAGTTGCATTGTTATTAGTATGGCCAGTACCATCACTGCTTTTATTATCATAATTATTGGTTCTTCTGTCCATCCTGATAGAGGATCCTCCTTCTTCTCTCTGAGCTTTCTGCCCTTGTTCTCCCCTTAAAGGGTTTTTAGGGAGTTGTTCCTGTTCTGATGGGAGGTCAAAGGTCAGAGGAGGTGGAATGTGTACAGATAAAGCCCTCTGAGGATTAGAGAAGTACTCCCATCACAGTGAAAGTAGAATAATATCTATAACATTACTGCTCTTGTGTGTTAATCACTTCAATATCTGTACATCTTTTATATACTTTATAAACTGCTACTAGTTTACCTATCTGGGGATACATACATTATTTATGATCAGTCAACATTATTAATCTGAATCTGTCAGATAAATAAAGAGGAGTTCAAAGTTCTGAAGTATGAGTACAAGTACTGCAAAATGGGCTTTAAATAAAGTACTTGGTTACTTTCCAACACTGAAACTGTTATTGATTATCAGAAGAGCTGCAGATGAATTTCACGACCATCAGCTGATCGGAGTTCCTCCTCTCACTGAGTGGTATCCAGGTTACAGGGTGCGGCATTTTATCACACATATTGATGTTTATGTATTTGATCAATACATCCGAATAACCGATAAACTGATCCATAACGACATGACCTGCTGAACCGATCAGTGATATCGATCACTAGGAACCCTTCTATCTACTTCAGAACAGCTCGTGTCAATGATTGACAGCACCACAAACGGCTCGGTACTCACCTGTGTACAGGTTTAACGGGCCCCTCCGGGTCCGCTACGGGTTCGCTACGGTCCCTTACGGTCCGTTACGGGCCCTCCGGTCCGCTGCATCCCGTCCCAGAGTCCGGACCAGGCCGTTGATGGAGAGGACCGGGTTACTTCCGGTAATTAGCTCCCTGCTCAGTGACGTCATCTGAGCTAGCACCAAGCTAGCACCGAGCTAACACCGAGCTAACACCGAGCTTCTAAATAAGCGTTTAGTGGCTCACAGTAAGCGTTCCTGGGTCGGACGACGGGCCTCTGAAGTACATGTCTACCACGCAGAAGATCATTGTACACGTTTAGCATTTAAACCTGAGGAAGCTAGCTATTTAGCCTGTTAGCATAGCTGCGGCCGCCTCCCTCTCCCGGCTCATGCGCTGTACACCGTTGCCTCGGTAACGCTCCAAGTCCGTTCCGATTGGTCTTTAGCAGGTCCCGCCCACTGCCCTGCTGCCTATAGAGTGAGGAGCCGCATGCGCTGATCTGGGACCAGCCTTAGCGTGTAGACACTGACAGCTGTGAGGACGCAGTAAGGCCAGCAGGAGGCAGAAGCTGCATAATAATATAATATAATGTATTCATTTATTATAATGTAATGTAATGTAATATAATATGTATTATAATGTAATACATTATAATACATATTATATTATAACATACAATATAATATAATCCATCCATCCATTATCACCCGCTTATCCGGGGTCGCGGTGGCGATATAATATAATATACAATATAATATAATACAATGTAGTATAATATATCATAATTTCATATAGTATAATATTTTTTTCTGTTTAATGAATAAGCACTTTTTTTTAATGATTATACATTTTTTTGACTTAACATTTTCAGTCTTGTACTTGTGTATTTCTACAATGTGGTATTAGTACTTTTATTTTAAGCCGATGATTAATTCCTATTTATTATTATTATTATCAAAGCTGTGCAGCTCTGGAGACATGAATGTAATTTTAATCCACAATTTAATTATGTTATGAAGATATATATATAATTGTTTGAATTGTGTGACATATAAGAAATACATGAATAAAGAAATATATATATATATGATGAAACAAAGGTGAAGTAGTTCTTAGACTTTCTGTGTAACCCTGATCTGTCTTCTAAGTGATAATAATAATATTAATAATAATAACTTTATTTAGATAGCACTTTTAAAAACAGGGTTTACAAAGTGCTCTACATAGAAGCAAGTTAAAACATAACGTCAATACAAGTAAACATTTCAGAAAAAGGAGACAATGCCATATAGGCAATGAACACAATAGAGGAATAGAAAATTATAAATACAAAATAAAGCAGAACAGACAAACTAAAATAGGGGAAACAAAGAACTGCATAAAAGGACGACATCACTTCAAAGCAGTTCTATGAAGATGTGTTTTAAGAAGTGATTTAAAAGAAGCTTCTGATTCTGTCTTCTCCCCTCAGGGAGGTCGGTCCAAAGTCGAGGGGCTCGGATGGCAAAAGCACGGTCACCCTTTGATTTAAGCCTTGACTTTGGAACGGCCAGAAGGGCCTTGAAGGGCCTTGAAGGGCCTTGAAGGACCTTGAAGGACCTTGAAGGGCCCCGCCGGAGGATCTAAGGCTGCGAGCTGGCTCATATGGGGCTAACATTTCAATGATGTAGCTTAGGGCCAGACCCAGGCTACATCATTGAAATGTTAAAAAACATTCTAAAAGGAACAGGGAGCCAGTGGAGAGAGGCCAGGACTGGAGTCACGTGAAGGTCTGTTAGAGGCCAGGACTGGAGTCATGTGAAGGTCTGTTAGAGGCCAGGACTGGAGTCATGTGAAGGTCTGTTAGAGGCCAGGACTGGAGTCATGTGAAGGTCTGTTAGAGGCCAGGACTGGAGTCATGTGAAGGTCTGTTAGAGGCCAGGACTGGAGTCATGTGAAGGTCTGTTAGAGGCCAGGACTGGAGTCATGTGAAGGTCTGTTAGAGGCCAGGACTGGAGTCATGTGAGGGTCTGTTAGAGGCCAGGACTGGAGTCATGTGAAGGTCTGTTAGAGGCC
Source organism: Cyclopterus lumpus (assembly GCF_009769545.1). Classification (NCBI taxonomy): domain Eukaryota; kingdom Metazoa; phylum Chordata; class Actinopteri; order Perciformes; family Cyclopteridae; genus Cyclopterus; species Cyclopterus lumpus. The sequence continues at coordinate 30,615,664 of NC_046968.1, forward strand.
AGGACTGGAGTCATGTGAAGGTCTGTTAGAGGCCAGGACTGGAGTCATGTGAAGGTCTGTTAGAGGCCAGGACTGGAGTCACGTGAGGGTCTGTTAGAGGCCAGGACTGGAGTCATGTGAAGGTCTGTTAGAGGCCAGGACTGGAGTCATGTGAAGGTCTGTTAGAGGCCAGGACTGGAGTCATGTGAAGCCGTCTGTTAGAGGCCAGGACTGGAGTCATGTGAAGGTCTGTTAGAGGCCAGGACTGGAGTCATGTGAAGGTCTGTTAGAGGCCAGGACTGGAGTCATGTGAAGCCGTCTGTTAGAGGCCAGGACTGGAGTCATGTGAAGGTCTGTTAGAGGCCAGGACTGGAGTCATGTGAAGGTATGTTAGAGGCCAGGACTGGAGTCATGTGAAGGTATGTTAGAGGCCAGGACTGGAGTCATGTGAAGGTCTGTTAGAGGCCAGGACTGGAGTCATGTGAAGCCGTCTGTTAGAGGCCAGGACTGGAGTCATGTGAAGGTCTGTTAGAGGCCAGGACTGGAGTCATGTGAAGGTATGTTAGAGGCCAGGACTGGAGTCATGTGAAGGTCTGTTAGAGGCCAGGACTGGAGTCATGTGAAGGTATGTTAGAGGCCAGGACTGGAGTCATGTGAAGGTATGTTAGAGGCCAGGACTGGAGTCATGTGAAGCCGTCTGTTAGAGGCCAGGACTGGAGTCATGTGAAGGTCTGTTAGAGGCCAGTACTGGAGTCATGTGAAGGTCTGTTAGAGGCCAGGAATGGAGTCATGTGAAGGTATGTTAGAGGCCAGGACTGGAGTCATGTGAAGGTATGTTAGAGGCCAGGACTGGAGTCATGTGAAGCCGTCTGTTAGAGGCCAGGACTGGAGTCATGTGAAGGTCTGTTAGAGGCCAGGACTGGAGTCATGTGAAGCCGTCTGTTAGAGGCCAGGACTGGAGTCATGTGAAGGTCTGTTAGAGGCCAGGACTGGAGTCATGTGAAGCCGTCTGTTAGAGGCCAGGACTGGAGTCATGTGAAGCCGTCTGTTAGAGGCCAGGACTGGAGTCATGTGAAGGTCTGTTAGAGGCCAGGAATGGAGTCATGTGAAGGTATGTTAGAGGCCAGGACTGGAGTCATGTGAAGGTCTGTTAGAGGCCAGGACTGGAGTCATGTGAAGGTCTGTTAGAGGCCAGTACTGGAGTCATGTGAAGGTCTGTTAGAGGCCAGGAATGGAGTCATGTGATGCCGTCTGTTAGAGGCCAGGACTGGAGTCATGTGAAGGTCTGTTAGAGGCCAGGACTGGAGTCATGTGAAGCCGTCTGTTAGAGGCCAGGACTGGAGTCACGTGAAGCCGTCTGTTAGAGGCCAGGACTGGAGTCACGTGAAGCCGTCTGTTAGAGGCCAGGACTGGAGTCATGTGAAGCCGTCTGTTAGAGGCCAGGACTGGAGTCATGTGAAGCCGTCTGTTAGAGGCCAGGATTGGAGTCATGTGAAGCCGTCTATTAGAGGCCAGGACTGGAGTCATGTGAAGCCGTCTGTTAGAGGCCAGGACTGGAGTCATGTGATGCCGTCTGTTAGAGGCCAGGACTGGAGTCACGTGATGCCGTCTGTTAGAGGCCAGGACTGGTGTCACGTGAAGCCGTCTGTTAGAGGCCAGGAATGGAGTCACGTGAAGCCGTCTGTTAGAGGCCAGGACTGGAGTCACGTGATGCCGTCTGTTAGAGGCCAGGACTGGAGTCACGTGAAGCCGTCTGTTAGAGGCCAGGACTGGAGTCATGTGATGCCGTCTGTTAGAGGCCAGGAATGGAGTCATGTGAAGCCGTCTGTTAGAGGCCAGGACTGGAGTCACGTGAAGCCGTCTCTTAGAGGCCAGGACTGGAGTCACGTGATGCCGTCTGTTAGAGGCCAGGACTGGAGTCATGTGATGCTGTCTGTTAGAGGCCAGGACTGGAGTCACGTGAAGCCGTCTGTTAGAGGCCAGGACTGGAGTCACGTGATGCCGTCTGTTAGAGGCCAGGACTGGAGTCATGTGATGTCGTCTGTTAGAGGCCAGGACTGGAGTCATGTGAAGCTGTCTGTTAGAGGCCAGGACTGGAGTCATGTGAAGCCGTCTGTTAGAGGCCAGGACTGGAGTCATGTGAAGGTCTGTTAGAGGCCAGGACTGGAGTCATGTGAAGGTCTGTTAGAGGCCAGTACTGGAGTCATGTGAAGGTCTGTTAGAGGCCAGGAATGGAGTCATGTGAAGGTATGTTAGAGGCCAGGACTGGAGTCATGTGAAGGTCTGTTAGAGGCCAGGACTGGAGTCATGTGAAGCCGTCTGTTAGAGGCCAGGACTGGAGTCACGTGAAGCCGTCTGTTAGAGGCCAGGACTGGAGTCACGTGATGCCGTCTGTTAGAGGCCAGGACTGGAGTCATGTGATGTCGTCTGTTAGAGGCCAGGACTGGAGTCATGTGAAGCTGTCTGTTAGAGGCCAGGACTGGAGTCATGTGAAGCCGTCTGTTAGAGGCCAGGACTGGAGTCATGTGAAGGTCTGTTAGAGGCCAGGACTGGAGTCATGTGAAGGTCTGTTAGAGGCCAGTACTGGAGTCATGTGAAGGTCTGTTAGAGGCCAGGAATGGAGTCATGTGAAGGTATGTTAGAGGCCAGGACTGGAGTCATGTGAAGGTCTGTTAGAGGCCAGGACTGGAGTCATGTGAAGCCGTCTGTTAGAGGCCAGGACTGGAGTCATGTGAAGGTCTGTTAGAGGCCAGGACTGGAGTCATGTGAAGCCGTCTGTTAGAGGCCAGTACTGGAGTCATGTGAAGGTCTGTTAGAGGCCAGGACTGGAGTCATGTGAAGCCGTCTGTTAGAGGCCAGGACTGGAGTCATGTGAAGCCGTCTGTTAGAGGCCAGGTCTGGAGTCATGTGAAGGTCTGTTAGAGGCCAGGAATGGAGTCATGTGAAGGTATGTTAGAGGCCAGGACTGGAGTCATGTGAAGGTCTGTTAGAGGCCAGGACTGGAGTCATGTGAAGGTCTGTTAGAGGCCAGTACTGGAGTCATGTGAAGGTCTGTTAGAGGCCAGGAATGGAGTCATGTGATGCCGTCTGTTAGAGGCCAGGACTGGAGTCATGTGAAGGTCTGTTAGAGGCCAGGACTGGAGTCATGTGAAGCCGTCTGTTAGAGGCCAGGACTGGAGTCACGTGAAGCCGTCTGTTAGAGGCCAGGACTGGAGTCACGTGAAGCCGTCTGTTAGAGGCCAGGACTGGAGTCATGTGAAGCCGTCTGTTAGAGGCCAGGACTGGAGTCATGTGAAGCCGTCTGTTAGAGGCCAGGATTGGAGTCATGTGAAGCCGTCTATTAGAGGCCAGGACTGGAGTCATGTGAAGCCGTCTGTTAGAGGCCAGGACTGGAGTCATGTGATGCCGTCTGTTAGAGGCCAGGACTGGAGTCACGTGATGCCGTCTGTTAGAGGCCAGGACTGGAGTCACGTGAAGCCGTCTGTTAGAGGCCAGGACTGGAGTCACGTGATGCCGTCTGTTAGAGGCCAGGACTGGAGTCATGTAATGTCGTCTGTTAGAGGCCAGGACTGGAGTCATGTGAAGCTGTCTGTTAGAGGCCAGGACTGGAGTCATGTGAAGCCGTCTGTTAGAGGCCAGGACTGGAGTCATGTGATGCCGTCTGTTAGAGGCCAGGACTGGAGTCACGTGAAGCCGTCTGTTAGAGGCCAGGACTGGAGTCACGTGAAGCCGTCTGTTAGAGGCCAGGACTGGAGTCACGTGAAGCCGTCTGTTAGAGGCCAGGACTGGAGTCTCGTGAAGCCGTCTGTTAGAGGCCAGGACTGGAGTCACGTGAAGCCGTCTGTTAGAGGCCAGGACTGGAGTCATGTGAAGGTCTGTTAGAGGCCAGGACTGGAGTCATGTGAAGCCGTCTGTTAGAGGCCAGGACTGGAGTCATGTGAAGCCGTCTGTTAGAGGCCAGGACTGGAGTCATGTGAAGGTCTGTTAGAGGCCAGGAATGGAGTCATGTGAAGGTATGTTAGAGGCCAGGACTGGAGTCATGTGAAGGTCTGTTAGAGGCCAGGACTGGAGTCATGTGAAGGTCTGTTAGAGGCCAGTACTGGAGTCATGTGAAGGTCTGTTAGAGGCCAGGAATGGAGTCATGTGATGCCGTCTGTTAGAGGCCAGGACTGGAGTCATGTGAAGGTCTGTTAGAGGCCAGGACTGGAGTCATGTGAAGCCGTCTGTTAGAGGCCAGGACTGGAGTCACGTGAAGCCGTCTGTTAGAGGCCAGGACTGGAGTCACGTGAAGCCGTCTGTTAGAGGCCAGGACTGGAGTCATGTGAAGCCGTCTGTTAGAGGCCAGGACTGGAGTCATGTGAAGCCGTCTGTTAGAGGCCAGGATTGGAGTCATGTGAAGCCGTCTATTAGAGGCCAGGACTGGAGTCATGTGAAGCCGTCTGTTAGAGGCCAGGACTGGAGTCATGTGATGCCGTCTGTTAGAGGCCAGGACTGGAGTCACGTGATGCCGTCTGTTAGAGGCCAGGACTGGTGTCACGTGAAGCCGTCTGTTAGAGGCCAGGACTGGAGTCACGTGAAGCCGTCTGTTAGAGGCCAGGACTGGAGTCACGTGATGCCGTCTGTTAGAGGCCAGGACTGGAGTCACGTGAAGCCGTCTGTTAGAGGCCAGGACTGGAGTCATGTGATGCCGTCTGTTAGAGGCCAGGACTGGAGTCATGTGAAGCCGTCTGTTAGAGGCCAGGACTGGAGTCACGTGAAGCCGTCTCTTAGAGGCCAGGACTGGAGTCACGTGATGCCGTCTGTTAGAGGCCAGGACTGGAGTCATGTGATGCTGTCTGTTAGAGGCCAGGACTGGAGTCACGTGAAGCCGTCTGTTAGAGGCCAGGACTGGAGTCACGTGATGCCGTCTGTTAGAGGCCAGGACTGGAGTCATGTGATGTCGTCTGTTAGAGGCCAGGACTGGAGTCATGTGAAGCTGTCTGTTAGAGGCCAGGACTGGAGTCATGTGAAGCCGTCTGTTAGAGGCCAGGACTGGAGTCATGTGAAGCCGTCTGTTAGAGGCCAGGACTGGAGTCATGTGAAGGTCTGTTAGAGGCCAGGACTGGAGTCATGTGAAGGTCTGTTAGAGGCCAGTACTGGAGTCATGTGAAGGTCTGTTAGAGGCCAGGAATGGAGTCATGTGAAGGTATGTTAGAGGCCAGGACTGGAGTCATGTGAAGGTCTGTTAGAGGCCAGGACTGGAGTCATGTGAAGCCGTCTGTTAGAGGCCAGGACTGGAGTCATGTGAAGGTCTGTTAGAGGCCAGGACTGGAGTCATGTGAAGCCGTCTGTTAGAGGCCAGGACTGGAGTCATGTGAAGGTCTGTTAGAGGCCAGGACTGGAGTCATGTGAAGCCGTCTGTTAGAGGCCAGGACTGGAGTCATGTGAAGCCGTCTGTTAGAGGCCAGGTCTGGAGTCATGTGAAGGTCTGTTAGAGGCCAGGAATGGAGTCATGTGAAGGTATGTTAGAGGCCAGGACTGGAGTCATGTGAAGGTCTGTTAGAGGCCAGGACTGGAGTCATGTGAAGGTCTGTTAGAGGCCAGTACTGGAGTCATGTGAAGGTCTGTTAGAGGCCAGGAATGGAGTCATGTGATGCCGTCTGTTAGAGGCCAGGACTGGAGTCATGTGAAGGTCTGTTAGAGGCCAGGACTGGAGTCATGTGAAGCCGTCTGTTAGAGGCCAGGACTGGAGTCACGTGAAGCCGTCTGTTAGAGGCCAGGACTGGAGTCACGTGAAGCCGTCTGTTAGAGGCCAGGACTGGAGTCATGTGAAGCCGTCTGTTAGAGGCCAGGACTGGAGTCATGTGAAGCCGTCTGTTAGAGGCCAGGATTGGAGTCATGTGAAGCCGTCTATTAGAGGCCAGGACTGGAGTCATGTGAAGCCGTCTGTTAGAGGCCAGGACTGGAGTCATGTGATGCCGTCTGTTAGAGGCCAGGACTGGAGTCACGTGATGCCGTCTGTTAGAGGCCAGGACTGGAGTCATGTGATGCTGTCTGTTAGAGGCCAGGACTGGAGTCACGTGAAGCCGTCTGTTAGAGGCCAGGACTGGAGTCACGTGATGCCGTCTGTTAGAGGCCAGGACTGGAGTCATGTAATGTCGTCTGTTAGAGGCCAGGACTGGAGTCATGTGAAGCTGTCTGTTAGAGGCCAGGACTGGAGTCATGTGAAGCCGTCTGTTAGAGGCCAGGACTGGAGTCATGTGATGCCGTCTGTTAGAGGCCAGGACTGGAGTCACGTGAAGCCGTCTGTTAGAGGCCAGGACTGGAGTCACGTGAAGCCGTCTGTTAGAGGCCAGGACTGGAGTCACGTGAAGCAGTCTGTTAGAGGCCAGGACTGGAGTCACGTGAAGCCGTCTGTTAGAGGCCAGGACTGGAGTCACGTGAAGCCGTCTGTTAGAGGCCAGGACTGGAGTCACGTGAAGCCGTCTGTTAGAGGCCAGGACTGGAGTCACGTGAAGCCGTCTGTCAGAGGCCAGGACTGGAGTCACGTGAAGCCGTCTGTTAGAGGCCAGGACTGGAGTCACGTGATGCCGTCTGTTAGAGGCCAGGACTGGAGTCACGTGAAGCCGTCTGTTAGAGGCCAGGACTTGAGCCATTTTCCAGATCTGAGCGTGACAATATGGGTTTGATTTTTAAGATTATTCTTAATTGAAAGAAGCAGGACTGAACAATTTGTTTGATCTGTGATTCAAAATGTAATTGAGAGTCAAACATTACACCCACATTTCTGGCAACAGGTTTTAAATCAGCAGCCAGGGGACCACGTTGACTTGATGAGACTGGTGCTGTATGGGGAACTGAATAATATGACTTTATTGAGGTCTGGAGCTGTCTTCTTTGTAATGTCCATCAGGGGGCGTGTCCTCTGGCCCTATAGAGGTCTGGAGATGTCTTCTCTGTAATGTCCATCAGGGGGCGTGTCCTCTGGCCCTATAGAGGTCTGGAGCTGTCTTCTCTGTAATGTCCATCAGGGGGCGTGTCCTCTGGCCCTATAGAGGTCTGGAGCTGTCTTCTCTGTAATGTCCATCAGGGGGCGTGTCCTCTGGCCCTATAGAGGTCTGGAGATGTCTTCTCTGTAATGTCCATCAGGGGGTCTGAAGTGGACTCTGGTTCCACCAGAGAGCTGCAGCCTGTGAGGTCACGGTGACCTCGGTGAGGACCAATCAGACGCTCCTCTTCTGTCCCTCTTTTGTCTCCGGACGGAGAGGGGGACCAGAACATGATGGTTTAGAAAACAAGCTGCTCTGAAGACGTGAGCCGGATTTTAATAAATGAACTTCATTCTGAGACACCAAGAATGTCTCGTATCAGAGGGCTGTTTGGTTTTGTGAAGGTTCAGATATGATCACAGACCTGCTGCTGTCAAAGAATCTGCATTGTGACAGAAAATGTGTATTTATTCATTTCTGTATTTATTTTTGTATTCATTGTTATTATATACAATGATCCTCTCTTGGTCTCATTGATCTGGTTCTGAAATAATTTAGTTATTTATCCATCCAGTTTGTAGTTCTGATTTATTATTATATTTCCTCCAATAATTTAAATTTCAGGTATTCGCTCGTGTCTCTGTGTCAACAGTTTAAAATCTTCACTTTATTTGAATTGTGTGACAGAGACAGATAGTCTTCTGTTACAAACTAGCCAATCAGAAACATAAAAAATAATGTATACCTTTGTGGAGGAGACCGTCCTCCATTATTTATGATAATGAACTACATGAAAGACATTATATCTATTATATCAGGTCACCTACCAAAGAAAAAGAAATGAAACCATCCATTTATATTTAATGCTTTTCTCACAAGCTGGCAGGCAGGGCCAATGAGGCAGGAGGTCAGGCTCTTGAGGCATGAGACACGGCGAAGGAGGCAGGGCCAATGGACAGGAAGCAGGGGAAAGGAGTCAGGGGGCAGGGCCCAGGACCAGCATCAGACACCTCCAGGTCCAATGGACCCTATGAGACGTGAAGTCACAACGACTCCGGGGAGGAAGCAGAGTTAATAAGGTGCAATGGAGAGATGTCAATTCATCCATAAGGAGAGAGAGAAGAGGAGATAGGTGCTCAGTGTATCCTAAAACATCCCCCAGCAGCCTATAAGCCTATAGCAGCATATCAAGGGGCTGGACCAGGGCAAACCTGATTCTTTCTGTAGGAATCCTTGCCCTCCCTGAACTTCACCTTCAGGTTGCGCTGGACTCTCCTTAGCTCATCCCTGTCCCAGACCTGAAAGCAGCTTTCTTCTTGTTAAGAAGAGCCCTCAGGTCCTTGGTGATCCAGGGCTTGTTGTTGGGGAAGCAACGCACAGTTGGGGATGGGATGGTGGTGTGTTCACAGAACTTGATGTATTCTGTGATACAGTCCGTCATGCTGTTGATGTCCACCCCATGTGGTCCACACAGCACATCCCAGTCCGTTGACTCGAAGCAGTCCTGCAGGGCGTCATCAGCCTCCAGAGACCACTTCCTCACAGTCCTGGTGGTCACAGGCAGCCTCTTCACCAGAGGAACATACTTGGGTGTCAGCAGGACCAGGTCGTGATCGGAAGTCCAGAGTTCTATTGTTCCTTGTGGGGCAGTCTACATATTGCTGAAAAGTTGGCAGAACTTTAACCAGGGTGGTGTGATTAAAGTCACCAGTGATCATCAGAAAAGCCCCCAGCTGTTGGTTCAGCAGTCCAGACACAGAGTGGATGGTGTCCACTGCTTCCTCAGCGTCAGCTGATGGCGGCACATAAACAGCAACAACAATGGCGGACGTGAACTCCCTCGGCAGATAGTACGGGCGCATCCCCACGGCTAACAGTTCAATGTTCGGGCTACAGAGACGCTCCTTCACACACGTGGTCGGGCCACCACCTCTGATTCACATGCACTGCAATCCCGCCCCTCTCTTCTTAGCGCCCAGTAAAGCGTCTCTGACCGCTCCAACAGTCCTGAAGCCGGGCACAGACGCGCTGTGGTCCGGCACTCACGGAAGATCCTCTCGGTCATAACCAGCGCGCCTAGCTCATCAGTACCTCACGTTCCCCGTTATGATCGCCGGTACCGGGGGTTTGTATTTCCTTGTTTTCGCACTCCTCTTAGCACCCGACCTGCAGCCGGAGCCCTTCTCTGTAGCTCCACCGGGATCACAGCCCTGTCTCCAGGCAAAAGCTCTCTGTTTCCTCTGTTAGCTCTGTCAGCACTGTTAGCTATGTTAGCTATGTTAGCTCTGTCAGCACTCTTAGCACTGTTAGCTCTGTTAACTCTCTGTTTCCTATGTTAGCTCTGTCAGCACTGTTAGCTATGTTAGCTATGTTAGCTATGTTAGCTCTGTCAGCAATGTTAGTTTGTTAGCTCTGTCAACACTGTTACCTCTGTTAGCTCTGTCCGCACTATCAGCACTGTTAGCTCTGTCAGCACAGTTAGCACTGTTAACTCTGTCAGCAATGTTAGATCTGTTAGCTATATTAGCTCTGTTAGCTCTGTCAGCACTGTTAGATCTGTTAGCTATATTAGCTCTGTTAGCTCTGTCAGCACTGTTAGCACTGTTAGCTATGTTAGCTCTGTCAGCACTGTTAGCTCTGGCCGCACTGTCAGCACTGTTAGCTCTGTTAGCTCTGTCAGCAATGTTAGTTTGTTAGCTCTGTCAACACTGTTACCTCTGTTAGCTCTGTCCGCACTATCAGCACTGTTAGCTCTGTCAGCACAGTTAGCACTGTTAACTCTGTCAGCACTGTTAGCTCTGTTAGCTAGGTCAGCACTGTCAGCTCTGTTAGCTCTGTCAGCACTGTTAGATATGTTAGCTATGTTAACTCTGTTTCCTCTGTTAGCTCTGTCAGCACTGTTAGCCATGTTCGCTATGTTAGCTCTGTCAGCACTGTTAGCACTGTTAACTCTGTCAGCAATGTTAGATCTGTTAGCTATATTAGCTCTGTTAGCTCTGTCAGCACTGTTAGCACTGTTAGCTATGTTAGCTCTGTCAGCACTGTTAGCTCTGGCCGCACTGTCAGCACTGTTAGCTCTGTTAGCTCTGTCAGCACTGTTAGCTCTGTTAGCTAGGTCAGCACTGTCAGCTCTGTTAGCTCTGTCAGCACTGTTAGCTCTGTTAGCTCTGTTAGCTCTGTTAGCTCTGTCAGCACTGTTAGCTCTGTTAGCTAGGTCAGCACTGTCAGCTCTGTTAGCTCTGTCAGCACTGTTAGCTCTGTTAGCTCTGTTAGCTCTGTTAGCTCTGTCAGCACTGTTAGCTCTGTTAGCTAGGTCAGCACTGTTAGACCTGTTAGCTCTGTTAGCTGGCTCAGTTGCCTCCATGTTGAGAGCCGTTAGAGGCAACAGAAACTTTCACATTTAGCATCCTAAAGAGGTTAAATTTCAACCAGCAGCCACGTGATGAACTCTAAGACCAATAAAGACTATTTTCATAACTACTTTGTGTTACATATTATGCCAAAGCAGCTAGTTATGAAAAGTACCGGTACATGTATTAAACAAGAGTTCATGCGCCGCTCGCTATGGAGGCGGAGCAAAGCAGGATCGCAGCATGACAACTTGTTCTGTCGGGCAGAACGCGGCAGGGCTCGATTCCTTGGGATATTTAGTTTTTCTTTCTTTCTTTATATTGTATGATTTAATGTGTAAATACTTTTTTACTTTGAACATTTTGTGGCTTAATTCAGTTGACGGATTCCTCGTTGGGACTCTTCAAGGACAAAGAAAGCCTGAACTGGACAGCGTCACGGCGCCCCCAGAGGACAAGAGTGTCCTGTTGTTTGATTTATGTTGTTTGTTTGTGGGACAAAGTTCTGCTCCATAAAACAGACTTTATGAGGCAGAAGGCCCACGTGGTCATAAAGGAGTCTTTACATGCATCGTTTACACACAATAAAATCATTTTCTGGCCTCTTAAAATCCTTTTTAAGACTAAAGTTAAAGTGCAGTGAGTCACGCTGTGAAGGAGCCGGGTTCAGACCCAAAGACTTGTTTAAGGCCAGACCCTCTGAGACCTGAACCAGACACTCTGAGAACTGATCCAGACCCTCTGAGACCTGACCCTCTGAGACCTGAGCCAGACCCTCTGAGACCTGAGCCAGACCCTCTGAGACCTGAACCAGACCCTCTGAGACCTGAGCTAGACCCTCTGAGACCTGAACTAGACCCTCTGAGACCTGAACCAGACCCTCTGAGACCTGAGCCAGACCCTCTGAGACCTGAACCAGACCCTCTGAGAACTGAGCCAGACCCTCTGAGACCTGAACCAGACCCTCTGAGACCTGAACTAGACCCTCTGAGACCTGACCCTCTGAGACCTGAGCCAGACCCTCTGAGACCTGAACCAGACCCTCTGAGACATGAACTAGACCCTCTGAGACCTGATCCTCTGAGACCTGAACCAGACCCTCTGAGACCTGAGCCAGACCCTATGAGACATGAGCCAGATCCTCTGAGACATGAGCCAGATCCTCTGAGACCTGAGCCAGACCCTCTGAGACCTGAACTAGACCCTCTGAGACCTGAGCCAGATCCTCTGAGACCTGATCCAGACCCTCTGAGACCTGACCCTCTGAGACCTGACCCTCTGAGACCTGAGCCAGACCCTCTGAGACCTGAACCAAACCCCCTGAGACCTGAGCCAGACCCTCTGAGACCTGAACCAGACCCTCTGAAAGGTCTGGTGAATAAATAAATAAATACGGGTACTTTAACATCGCACAGGAAGTCGTTATAAAGATTTGAGAACTGGTTTTGATTGTAAAAGTAAATGTTGTTTTTTGGAACTCTGACCACCTTCAATCTGATCCTGTGTTTGGAACATTATCCAAACACACATACACACACACACACAGACACACACATACACACACACACACACACACACAGACACACACATACACACACACACACATACACACACAGACAGACACACACACAGACGAAGACATATATATATATGTATATATATATATATATATATATATATACATATACATATACATATATATATACATATACATATATATATATATATGTATATATATATACATATACATATACATATATATATATGTATATGTATATATATATGTATATATATATATATATGTATATATACATATACATATATATATGTATATATATATACATATACATATATATATATGTATATATATACGTATATATATATATGTCTTCGTCTGTGTGTGTGTGTCTGTCTGTGTGTGTATGTGTGTGTGTGTGTATGTGTGTGTGTGTGTGTGTGTGTATATTATTACGCCATGAGAAGTAGTATTCACAACAGCGGCCATGTTGTCCCCAGCCTTTAATCCAGATCTGTTTGGGAACCCTTGTTTTCAGAGCAGATTATCCCAAACGGTTTCCTGGTGGTACACAAGGCTTTTCTCTCAACGCCTGCCAGGCCGGAGTAAACAGTTTGTTTCCAACCGGAACGTCTCGGTGAGAAACTACAGACACAGAAACCTTATCTTATCTTAAATGCTCAACCTTTGAACTTCTAAAAGCTGCATCGTGATTAAATCATCTTTAAAACACGTTGTAAATCTGTCCTTTGAGCCTTTTATATCAAACATCATCAAAATAAAGTTCATCAAGAAGAACACAACGGTTTCGAAAGGTGCCCACAGACTCCGGGTCAGTTCATCAGGTCACACAATAGGTACCAGGAAGTGAAACCTTTAACCAATGAGCTGTCTATCATGCCGTGTGTGTTTCACTTTGTCTGAACCCAGTTCTTAGCTTAGTTTCCTAATATCCATGAGCCCAGAAGGGATTTGGAGGATTTTGGGGGATTTGTGGTCAAAACAACCACAGGAAGTGTCTCTCTATTAACATACTACTGGAAGGCAGACCCAGTCCTGCTCAAGCTGGACCGTTTTGACTGAATGCCAGCAGATCAGATCCTCCTCTGGACTTTGACCTTTCAACCCACGGCGGACAGAAACAGACTGAGGGGAACACTGGAGGTGTTGGAGCAGCAGAGCGCTCCAGGAACAGGATTTGGGTGTTAGTGTCTCGGTCATGGACACTAATGGTCTCAGGATCAGAGGCTTTGAGGCTCAGCTGGGGGCCTAATCTGTTGAATAATCCTGTGTTTACTCTCTCTGTGCCGGACATTACTGTTGATGTCCAACCGGGTCTGATCCCTCAGAGGAGACCACAACACAGAGACCCTTTGCTTCACTTAACCCTCATTAACTCCCCGAGTCTTAACGAGATGTTTCCTCCGGAGGATGAAGGAAGCGCTTCACATTCTTCTGCTCAGAGGAACTAAAGAGGAAACACATCTGTGTGGCGCGACCAAGAGAGGAAGCAGAGCTTCTTCCTCGTCTGAGGACAATCCATCCTGAGGGTCCCCTCCCCGTGTCCTCACCTCGCTGTCCCAACTCTCAGAGCCGACCTCTGATTGGACGGAGAGGTTTTTGTCACCTTCCAGTTTAATAAAAGACGACAGCTGTAGTTACACTGCAGGCATTTAATGAATATGACTGACATGTTGAATAATGAGTAGTAGGCATGCACCACGATGCAGATAACCATAATCCATGAAACAGAAGGAAGAGGGGGGGGGGATCCTCACGGTGATGAAAACATCTGGTTCTGCATCAGATCATAAACGTAGACCTGACGGGTGAACAGGAACACAAGCTGAACCTCAGAGAGCTGAGGTGGAATCAGAACGAGGACACAGGTAGACAGGTTGAAGGTTCAGTGGGAGGAGCTCGTCTTAAGGGGGCGTGTCCCCCAGCAGAGAAGGAGTTAAATACGTCCGTGTGTGTTCTTCAGGACGATGAATGGCGTGTTTGTATTTGATGGATCGGCGACATCTCCCCCCTCCGAGGTAAAACCCCTGATATAGATTGTGGAGCGCATGATGAGCAGATCCAGACTGAGACTCTGTTGTTCATCTGAGGACCTCAAACCTCCAGGAAACCAGTTACACAACACTGAACGTTGTGTCCACATGAGGCACCACACGCCAAGAAGATGAAAAGGAGAAGAATGAATCAAACAGATTCATGTCATTCAGGATTATGTCAACAGCTCTCGTGGATTTCATAACCGGCTCTCTGGACCTGCTCAACTCCTCGTGATCACATGCGACTCAGCTGAGAGCTCTGA
>NC_046968.1:30637296-30649796 GCF_009769545.1 Cyclopterus lumpus
TGGTCCCTGAGAAGACGGCCCTTTAGAGGACGGTCCCTGAGAGGACGGCCCTTTAGAGGACGGTCCCTGAGAGGACGGTCCCTGAGAAGACGGCCCTTTAGAGGACGGTCCCTGAGAGGACGGCCCTTTAGAGGACGGTCCCTGAGAGGACGGCCCCTGAGAGGATGGTCCCTGAGAAGACGGCCCTTTAGAGGACGGTCCCTGAGAGGACGGCCCTTTAGAGGACGGTCCCTGAGAGGACGGTCCCTGAGAAGACGGCCCTTTAGAGGACGGTCCCTGAGAGGACGGCCCTTTAGAGGACGGTCCCTGAGAGGACGGCCCCTGAGAGGATGGTCCCTGAGAAGACGGCCCTTTAGAGGACGGTCCCTGAGAGGACGGGTCCCTGAGAAGACGGTCCTTTAGAGGACGGCCCCTGAGAGGATGGTCCCTGAGAAGACGGCCCTTTAGAGGACGGTCCCTGAGAGGACGGTCCCTGAGAGGACGGTCCTTTAGAGGACGGTCCCTGAGAGGACGGTCCCTGAGAAGACGGCCCTTTAGAGGACGGTCCCTGAGAGGACGGCCCCTGAGAGGATGGTCCCTGAGAGGACGGCCCTTTAGAGGACGGTCCCTGAGAGGACGGTCCCTGAGAAGACGGCCCTTTAGAGGACGGTCCCTGAGAAGACGGGTCCCTGAGAAGACGGCCCCTGAGAAGACGGCCCTGAGAGGACGGTCCCTGAGAGGACGGTCCTTTAGAGGACGGTCCCTGAGAGGACGGTCCCTGAGAAGACGGCCCTTTAGAGGACGGTCCCTGAGAGGACGGCCCCTGAGAGGATGGTCCCTGAGAGGACGGCCCTTTAGAGGACGGTCCCTGAGAGGACGGTCCCTGAGAAGACGGCCCTTTAGAGGACGGTCCCTGAGAAGACGGGTCCCTGAGAAGACGGCCCCTGAGAAGACGGCCCTGAGAGGACGGTCCCTGAGAGGACGGTCCTTTAGAGGACGGTCCCTGAGAGGACGGTCCCTGAGAAGACGGCCCTTTAGAGGACGGTCCCTGAGAGGACGGCCCCTGAGAGGATGGTCCCTGAGAGGACGGCCCTTTAGAGGACGGTCCCTGAGAGGACGGGTCCCTGAGAGGATGGTCCCTGAGAGGACGGCCCTTTAGAGGACGGTCCCTGAGAGGACGGTCCCTGAGAAGACGGCCCTTTAGAGGACGGTCCCTGAGAGGACGGTCCCTGAGAAGACGGTCCCTGAGAAGATGGCCCCGAGAGGACGGTCCCTGAGAGGACGGCCCTTTAGAGGACGGTCCCTGAGAAGACGGGTCCCTGAGAAGACGGCCCCTGAGAAGACGGCCCTGAGAGGACGGTCCCTGAGAGGACGGCCCTTTAGAGGACGGTCCCTGAGAGGACGGTCCCTGAGAAGACGGCCCTTTAGAGGACGGTCCCTGAGAGGACGGTCCCTGAGAGGATGGTCCCTGAGAGGACGGTCCCTGAGAAGACGGTCCCTGAGAAGATGGCCCCGAGAGGACGGTCCCTGAGAGGACGGCCCTTTAGAGGACGGTCCCTGAGAAGACGGGTCCCTGAGAAGACGGCCCCTGAGAAGACGGCCCTGAGAGGACGGTCCCTGAGAAGACGGCCCTGAGAGGACGGTCCCTGAGAGGACGGTCCCTGAGAGGACGGCCCCTGAGAAGACGGCCCTGAGAAGACGGCCCTGAGAGGACGGTCCCTGAGAGGACGGTCCCTGAGAGGACGGTCCCTGAGAAGACGGCTCCTGTGAGGACGGCTCCTGAGAAGACGGCCCTTTAGAGGACGGCCCCTGAGAAGACGGCCCTTTAGAAGACAGGCCCTGAGAGGACGGCTCCTGAGAGGACGGCTCCTGTGAGGACGGCTCCTGAGAGGACGGCTCCTGAGAGGACGGCTCCTGAGAGGACGGTCCCTGAGAAGACGGCCCCTGAGAAGACGGCCCTGAGAGGACGGTCCCTGAGAGGACGGTCCTTTAGAGGACGGCCCCTGAGAAGACGGCCCTGAGAGGACGGTCCCTGAGAGGACGGCCCCTGAGAAGACGACCCTTTAGAGGACGGCCCCTGAGAGGACGGCCCCTGAGAAGACGGCCCTTTAGAAGACGGTCCCTGAGAAGACGGCCCTTTAGAAGACGGTCCCTGAGAGGACGGTCCCTGAGAAGACGGCCCCTGAGAAGACGGTCCCTGAGAAGACGGTCCCTGAGAAGACGGCCCCTGAGAAGACGGTCCCTGAGAGGACGGTCCCTGAGAAGACGGCCCCTGAGAAGACGGCCCTGAGAAGACGGCCCTGAGAGGACGGTCCCTGAGAGGACAGTCCCTGAGAGGACGGTCCCTGAGAAGACGGCTCCTGTGAGGACGGCTCCTGAGAAGACGGCCCTTTAGAGGACGGCCCCTGAGAAGACGGCCCTTTAGAAGACGGTCCCTGAGAAGACGGCCCTTTAGAAGACAGGCCCTGAGAGGACGGCCCCTGAGAGGACGGCTCCTGAGAGGACGGCTCCTGAGAGGACGGCTCCTGAGAGGACGGCTCCTGAGAGGACGGCTCCTGTGAGGACGGCTCCTGAGAGGACGGCTCCTGAGAGGACGGCTCCTGAGAGGACGGCTCCTGAGAGGACGACCCCTGAGAGGACGGCTCCTGAGAGGACGGCTCCTGAGAGGACGGTCCCTGAGAGGACAGTCCCTGAGAGGACGGTCCCTGAGAAGACGGCCCTTTAGAGGACGGCCCCTGAGAAGACGGCCCTTTAGAAGACGGTCCCTGAGAAGACGGCCCTTTAGAAGACAGGCCCTGAGAGGACGGCTCCTGAGAGGACGGCTCCTGTGAGGACGGCTCCTGTGAGGACGGCTCCTGTGAGGACGGCTCCTGAGAGGACGGCTCCTGAGAGGACGGCTCCTGAGAGGACGGCTCCTGAGAGGACGACCCCTGAGAGGACGGCTCCTGAGAGGACGGCTCCTGAGAGGATGGCTCCTGAGAGGACGACCCCTGAGAGGACGGCTCCTGAGAGGACGGCTCCTGAGAGGACGGCTCCTGAGAGGACGGCTCCTGAGAGGACGACCCCTGAGAGGACGGCTCCTGAGAGGACGGCTCCTGAGAGGATGGCTCCTGAGAGGACGACCCCTGAGAGGACGGCTCCTGAGAGGACGGCTCCTGAGAGGACGAGCCCTCATGAGTTCATGTTTCCCTTGAGCATTTGGCTCCGAAGCGGCGACGACTATAAGAGCAGATTTAAAAACTGCGTCCAGAGCTGAGATCTCTCAATCAGCAGCTCGGCCTTAATTGGCTCTTCTGAAAGCTGTTGAAGGTCAGCTTGAGGTCATGCTGGAAATGAGAGCAGAGGCTGGAAACAAAGGCCCAGTAAACCTCTTAGAACTGGACCTGTTGGACAAAGAGCCACATTCTTGGGGGGATGAGGACAGGAGTCACAGGGCTCGCTGCAGGGGGCCTTGCTGTGGAGTTAACAGAACAGAACAGTGGAACGAGCTCCTCGGTGGTGGAACGAGCTCCTTAGTAGTGGAACGAGCTCCTCAATGGTAGAACCAGCTTCTCGGTGGTGGAACCAGCTCCTCATGGTGGAACCAGCTCCTCGGTGGTGGAACCTGCTCCTCGGTGGTGGAACCAGCTCCTCGTTGTGGAACCAGCTCCCCAACGGTGGAACCAGCTCCTCATGGTGGAACCAGCTCTTCATGGTGGAACCAGCTCTTCATGGTGGAACCAGCTCCTCGGTGGTGGAACCAGCTCCTCATGGTGGAACGAGCTCCTCATGGTGGAACGAGCTCCTCATGGTGGAACCAGCTCCTCAGTAGTGGAACCAGCTCCTCAGTAGTGGAACAAGCTCCTCAGTGGTGGAACCAGCTCCTCGGTGGTGGAACGAGCTCCTCAATGGTGGAACCAGCTCCTCGGTGGTGGAACGAGCTCCTCAGTAGTGGAACGAGCTCCTCAATGGTAGAACCAGCTCCTCGGTGGTGGAACCAGCTCCTCATTGACTTCAGGACAGCAGAAAGTCTCTACATCTTCCACCGTGAACTAAAACACATCTTTTCCGACTATACCTTGAATAAAAACACTTACTTATGGTATAACTCATGGTATTACTTATGGTATTGTATTATTCATAGTATTACTTATGGTATTGTATTATTCATGGTATAACTCATGGTATTACTTATGGTATTGTATTATTCATGGTATTACTTATGGTATTACTCATGGTATTACATTATTCATGGTATAACTCATGGTATTACTTATGGTATCCATTTTCAATACCACTTATCCTCATTAGGGTCGCGGGGCGCTGGAGCCTATCCCAGCTGACATAGGGCGAAGGCAGGGGACACCCTGGACAGGCCGCCAGTCCATCGAGGGCACATGTAGGGACATACAACCATTCACTCTCACATTCACACCTATGGGACATTTAGAGATCAATTAACCTGCAGCATGTCTTTGGACTGTGGGAGGAAGCCGGAGAGCCCGGAGAGAACCCACGCTGCCACGGGGAGAACATGCAAACTCCACACAGAAGGACCCGCGCGGCCCTCTTGCTGTGAGGCCACAGTGCTAGCCACTACACCACCGTGCATTACTTATGGTATTACTTATGGTATTGTATTCTTTATGGTATTACTCATGGTGTTACTTATCGTATTACTTATGTATTATTTATGGATTACGTATAGTAATACTTATGGTATTACTTATGGTATTACTTATGGTATTACTTATGTATTATTTATGGATTACTTATGGTAATACTTATGGTATTGCTCATGGTATTACTCATGGTATTACTTATGTTATTACTCATGGTAATACGTATGGTATTACTGGTGGTATTACTGGTGGTATTACTTATGGTATTACTCATGGTATTACTTATGTTATTACTCATGGTAATACGTATGGTATTACTGGTGGTATTACTGGTGGTATTACTTATGGTATTACTTATGGTATTACTCATGGTATTACTAATGGTATTACTCTATTACTCATGGTATTACTAATGGTATTACTCTATTACTCATGGTATTACTCATGGTATTACTTGTTGTATTTTGGTAGTAGGAATGCCATCATGGAACGCCATCGCTCGAATGCAAGCATTGTAACGCCATTATGGGAACGCCATTATGGGAACGCCATTATGGGAACGCCATTATGGGAACGCCATTATGGGAACGCCATTATTGGAACGCCATTATGGGAACGCCATTATTGGAACGCCATTATTGGAACGCCATTATGGGAACGCCATTATGGGAACGCCATTATGGGAACGCCATTATGCGAACGCCATTATGGGAACGCCATTATTGGAACGCCATTATGGGAACGCCATTATTGGAACGCCATTATTGGAACGCCATTATGGGAACGCCATTATGGGAACGCCAATATCGGAACGCCATTATGGGAACGCCATTATGGGAACGCCATTATGGGAACGCCATTATGGGAACGCCATTATTGGAATGCCATTATGGGAACGCCATTATTGGAACGCCATTATTGGAACGCCATTATGGGAACGCCATTATGGGAACGACCATTATGGGAACGCCATTATGGCAACGCCATTATGGGAACGCCATTATTTTCAATTCAGTTTATTTTGTATAGCCCAATAACACAAATCACAAACTCCCCTCAGAGGGCTTTACAATCTGTACACATACGACATCCCTGACCTTTGACCTCACATCGAATCAGGAAAAACTCCCCATAAATAACCTTTGACAGGGAAAAAAGTGAAGAACCCTTCAGGAGAGCAACAGAGGAGGATCCCTCTCCCCGGATGGACAGATGAATAGATGTCATGTGTACAGAATGAACAGCATTTACAAAGTTACATAAACACATTACATGAATATGACAATGTATGAATGGAACTCCAATCCATGAAACAGAAGGAGGTAGAGAGGAGGGGGCGGGGCATCAGCAGGGCCAATGGGAGGCCGGTTCACCAGCATCAGACACCTCCAGGTCCAATGGACCCTATGAGACGTGAAGTCACAACGACTCCGGGGAGGAAGCAGAGTTAATAAGGTGCAATGGAGAGATGTAAATTCATCCATAAGGAGAGAGAGAAGAGGAGATAGGTGCTCAGTGTATCCTAAAACATCCCCCAGCAGCCTATAAGCCTATAGCAGCATATCAAGGGGCTGGACCAGGGCAAACCTGATTCAGCCCTAACTATAAGCACTATTAAAGAGGAAAGTCTTAAGTCTATTCTTAAATGAGGTGACTGTGTCTGCCTCCAGGACTGAAAGTGGAAGCTGGTTCCATAAAAGAGGAGCTTGATAACTGAAGGCTCTTGCTCCCATCCTACTTTTTAGGACTCTAGGAACCACAAGTAGCCCCGCATTTAGTGAGCGCAGCTCTCTAGTGGGGCAATATGGTACTACAAGCTCCTTAAGATATGATGGTGCATCACCAATCAAGGCTTTGTAGGTGAGGAGAAGAATTTTAAATGTGATTCTTGATTTTACAGGGAGCCAGTGCAGAGCAGCTAATACAGGAGTCATGTGATCTCTTTTCTTAGTTTTTGTGAGTACACGAGCTGCAGCATTCTGGATCAACTGGAGGGATTTAAGAGACTTATTAGAGCAGCCTGATAATAAGGAGTTGCAGTAATCTAGTCTGGAAGTAACAAACGCGTGAACCAGCTTTTCTGCATCTTTTTGAGACAAGATGTGCCTGATTTTTTAAATGTTACGTAGATGAAAAAATGCAATCCTTGAGATTTGCTTAACGTGGAGTTAAAGGACAAGTCTCGGTCAAAGATAACTAGAGATTCTTTACAGTGGTGTTGGATGCCAGGGCAATGCCATCTACAGAAACCACATCACCAGATAATTGATCTATGAGGTGTTCAGGGCCAGTAAAATAACTTCAGTTTTGTCTGAGTTTAACATCAGGAAGTTGCAGGTCATCCATGTTTTTATGTCTTTAAGACATTCTTGAATTTTAGCGAGCTGGTTGGTCTCCTCTGGTTTGATCAATAGATATAATTGAGTATCGTCTGCATAGCAATGAAAGTTTATGCAGTGTTTCCTGATAATATTGCCCAAAGGAAGCATATATAAGGTCAATAAAATTGGTCCAAGCACAGAACCTTGTGGAACTCCGTGATTAACGTTGGTGGTCATTGAGGCTTCATCGTTTACAAATACAAACTGAGATCGATCTGATAAATAGGATTTAAACCAACTTAGTACGGTACCTGAAATGCCAATCGACTGATCCAGTCTCTGTAATAGGATGTCATGATCAATGGTGTCGAACGCAGCACTAAGGTCTAATAATACCAGTACAGAGATGAGTCCTTTATCAGCACTAAGGTCTAACAAGACCAGAACAGAGATGAGTCCTTTATCAGCACTAAGGTCTAACAAGACCAGTACAGAGATGAGTCCTTTATCAGCACTAAGGTCTAACAAGACCAGTACAGAGATGAGTCCTTTATCAGCACTAAGGTCTAACAAGACCAGTACGGAGATGAGTCCTTTATCAGCACTAAGGTCTAACAAGACCAGAACAGAGATGAGTCCTTTATCAGCACTAAGGTCTAACAAGACCAGTACAGAGATGAGTCCTTTATCAGCACTAAGGTCTAACAAGACCAGTACAGAGATGAGTCCTTTATCAGCACTAAGGTCTAACAAGACCAGTACGGAGATGAGTCCTTTATCAGCACTAAGGTCTAACAAGACCAGAACAGAGATGAGTCCTTTATCAGCACTAAGGTCTAACAAGACCAGTACAGAGATGAGTCCTTTATCAGCACTAAGGTCTAACAAGACCAGTACAGAGATGAGTCCTTTATCAGCACTAAGGTCTAACAAGACCAGTACAGAGATGAGTCCTTTATCAGCACTAAGGTCTAACAAGACCAGTACAGAGATGAGTCCTTTATCAGCACTAAGGTCTAACAAGACCAGTACAGAGATGAGTCCTTTATCAGCACTAAGGTCTAACAAGACCAGTACGGAGATGAGTCCTTTATCAGCACTAAGGTCTAACAAGACCAGAACAGAGATGAGTCCTTTATCAGCACTAAGGTCTAACAAGACCAGTACAGAGATGAGTCCTTTATCAGCACTAAGGTCTAACAAGACCAGTACAGAGATGAGTCCTTTATCAGCACTAAGGTCTAACAAGACCAGTACAGAGATGAGTCCTTTATCAGCACTAAGGTCTAACAAGACCAGTACAGAGATGAGTCCTTTATCAGCACTAAGGTCTAACAAGACCAGTACGGAGATGAGTCCTTTATCAGCACTAAGGTCTAACAAGACCAGAACAGAGATGAGTCCTTTATCAGCACTAAGGTCTAACAAGACCAGTACAGAGATGAGTCCTTTATCAGCACTAAGGTCTAACAAGACCAGTACAGAGATGAGTCCTTTATCAGCACTAAGGTCTAACAAGACCAGTACGGAGATGAGTCCTTTATCAGCACTAAGGTCTAACAAGACCAGAACAGAGATGAGTCCTTTATCAGCACTAAGGTCTAACAAGACCAGTACTGAGATGAGTCCTTTATCAGCACTAAGGTCTAACAAGACCAGTACAGAGATGAGTCCTTTATCAGCACTAAGGTCTAACAAGACCAGTACAGAGATGAGTCCTTTATCAGCACTAAGGTCTAACAAGACCAGTACGGAGATGAGTCCTTTATCAGCACTAAGGTCTAACAAGACCAGAACAGAGATGAGTCCTTTATCAGCACTAAGGTCTAACAAGACCAGTACAGAGATGAGTCCTTTATCAGCACTAAGGTCTAACAAGACCAGTACAGAGATGAGTCCTTTATCAGCACTAAGGTCTAACAAGACCAGTACAGAGATGAGTCCTTTATCAGCACTAAGGTCTAACAAGACCAGTACAGAGATGAGTCCTACTTTCTCAAGGATCTTAGAGAGGAAGGGAAGGTTAGAGAGGAACGCCATTATTGGAATCATTGGAATGCAAATTAAATTATAGACAGATTTTCCTCAAATTGAATATTTCCTTTAATTGTTTTCACTATTTTCCAAAGCATTGTCTGTTAGAATAGATCAACACTGTTATTCTGTTGGGAATTGTCCCTCCAATAACTAGTGCTGATGGTGTATTTATAGCACTATTTCTGCAGAAGGACCGACTGCTGTTGCAAGATGTTGCATTTCTTTACTTTTGGACCAGACATATTGCTGCTTCACCTTCTCCATCCCCTCTGTTGTCCTCAGAGCGTTCACCTGCTGACGAGGGCCAGCTGTCCCAGTGGGATCAGGTGTTGAAGTTCAGGACCTGTTCATAAAACCCTTGTGTTACTGAATGAGGCCCTTTGAGAACCCTGTGAACTCTGAGTGACCCTCTCGTGGTCTCATTCCTCACGATGACGTCCTCCTCTGACAGCGGTGACCATCAGTCCATGTGTTGTTGTTGGAGCGTGATGACTTCCAGGTTTATCTCCTCTGGAGAGGAAGGCGTCCTGAACTTTGGACCTCTCCTGAAGCTCCTTAATGAAACACTGAGTGGCTCCGCCTCCTTTACAAACTGCAGCATCTGTTGATTTCAACTTTGAACACACAGCTGCTGATCCCTTTATTTATTATCAGGTCCAAAATAAAAGTTAGATATGATAAGAATACAAATACACGATGAAAAGATGTGTTTCTAAAGCTGCCTGCCCGTGACCTCCTTCGTTCAGCTTGCCTCGTGTCAGCAGTTTGAGGCCCTTTTCCAAACTTCATTGTTCAAATCAGTGAAGTTGAAGCCAGAGTCGTGATGAAGATGGAGCTGCTGTGCAGATGTTGAGGATGTTGAGACCTCCACCCAGAGACAGATGTGTGTGTTGACCTCTCTTCTGCACACATCCACTTTTATTTCTTCATCCGAGGGCCCCTCGGAGCCCTTGGCCTCATTACGTAACACTGCTCCTCCTCCTCCTCCTCCTCCTCCTCCTCCTCCTCCTCAGAGCGACAACATCCCTTAACTGTCTGTTTTACGGAGATGGATCTGCTGCTCCAACATTTACACTGGGCTGGTTCCAGAGAGGCAGCTCAGGCTGCCACACTTTACACAGCAAAACGTTCCCAGCAGAGCGCTTTAGACACAAAAGAACAAACAGGGATCAGGTTCTAGGTGCTCGGGCTTCTGGGAAACTGGGCGAGCTGCAGGTAATGTAACCGATCCCCATGACGGTGGGTTCAGAGGGACCCTCATGAAAAGACATCTGTGGACTGGATGCAGTCGGGGTTCTGGTCTCACACAGGAAACACTCTCATGCTAACAGCTGTATCACCACCATGCAATCATGGGAGGCTCATCCCGGTGAGAAGAGAGCTCATGTGAACCAAAGGATGTCCTCACAATGTCTCTGGAGACTTCTCTTCTGGACATTTAGCTCTCAGGATTGTTCTCAATGTCATTCAACACAGTTCATGAAACTGACGATGGACAACGATAAGCTCTCAGATCATCACAGGACAACAAGTCTCCAGCTCCTAAATCCAAAATCAATTCATTTCCATTGATCGGTATCGTTACACCGAACAGTGTCATTACAATGTTGAGGCAATAAATTACACCAATATTGTCGTTAATGTGGTCTCTGTCCAAACCTGCCAGCTAACCAAACAGCTGCTGGGCGATGAGCCAAGCTCAGCAGGAGGAGGAGGAGGAGCATGAGGAGCATGAGGAGGAGGAGGAGGATGTGGAGGATGAGGAGGATGAGGAGGATGAGGAGCATGAGGAGCATGAGGAGGAGGAGGAGGATGAGGAGGATGAGGAGCATGAGGAGGAGGATGAGGATGAGGAGGGTGAGGAGGATGAGGAGCATGAGGAGGAGGATGAGGAGGATGAGGAGGGTGAGGAGGATGAGGAGGGTGAGGAGGATGAGGAGGAGGATGAGGAGCATGAGGAGGAGGATGAGGATGTGGAGGATGAGGAGGATGAGGAGGATGAGGAGCATGAGGAGGAGGAGGAGGATGAGGAGGATGAGGAGGATGAGGAGCATGAGGAGCATGAGGAGGAGGAGGAGGATGAGGAGGATGAGGAGGATGAGGAGCATGAGGAGGAGGATGAGGATGTGGAGGATGAGGAGGATGAGGAGGATGAGGAGCATGAGGAGCATGAGGAGGAGGAGGATGAGGAGGAGGATGAGGAGCATGAGGAGGAGGATGAGGATGTGGAGGATGAGGAGGATGAGGAGGATGAGGAGCATGAGGAGGAGGAGGATGAGGAGGATGAGGAGCATGAGGAGGAGGATGAGGAGGATGAGGAGGGTGAGGAGGATGAGGAGGGTGAGGAGGATGAGGAGCATGAGGAGGATGGGGAGCATAAGGATCATGATGAGCATGAGGAGGATGAGGAGGATGATAGGGGTGAGGAGAATGAGGAGCATGAGGAGGAGGAGGAGCATAAGGATCATGATAAACATGAGGAGGATGAGGAGGATGAGGAGCATGAGGAGGAGGATGAGGAGGAGGAGGATGAGGAGGATGAGGAGCATGAGGAGGAGGAGGAGGGTGAGGAGGATGAGGACGATAAGGAGGATGAGGATGATGAGGCAGATAAGGAGGATGAGGCGGATGAGGAGCATGAGGAGGATGAGGATGATGAGGATGATAAGGAGGGTGAGGAGGATGAGGCGGATGAGGAGCATGAGGAGCATGAGGAGCATGAGGAGGATGAGGAGGATGAGGAGGAGGAGGAGGGTGAGGAGGATGAGGAGGATGAGGAGGATGCTTCTCTTTAACTGTATGGATGTGACGCGCTCACATGGAATGTAATCCTTCATGTTCAGTGTAATATGAGATAATAATCTACTGTTGTTACACTGCAAAATATTAAAATTATTTTTTTATTGGCCTCAAAATCAGCAAGTGAACAAAGTGGGTTTTAATTATTTAGATTAACTGGAAATTTCTCACAGAAAAAATAATTGTCTTGGTCAAAATCTATTTTTAAGACCTGGACCAGGGTCCGGGTCTCGAGGGGGGTCAGGCTCTGTCATGAAGTAGATGTCATTGTGTCCCTGCAGGATGTGACTCTGGCTTTGGCAACGCGACGGCCAAGTATCTGGACGCCATTGGCTTCGAGGTGTTTGCCACAGTGTTGGACCTGTCAGGAGACGGAGCCAGAGAGCTGCGGAGGACCTGCTCCCCCCGACTCACCCTCCTCCAGGTGGACATCACCCAGCCACAGCAGGTCCAACAGGCCCTGATGGACACCAAGGCCAAACTGGGCCTCAAAGGTAACGCTTGTTCAGGGCCAGATGGCTGATCCAGTGAAGGCCCGGGGGCTCTGCTGAAGTGTGTTCCACTCTCTACAAGAACACATGGTGGCTTTCTAGGAACTCACTGAACTGAAGCAGAAGAGGTGGGATGGAAACTATTGCATAAGTGATTTAAGAGGAGTGAGTGAAGAGTGAATACATGAGGGGTTTATGAGGAGAAAGAGTAACTTAAGACCTCATGAGGAGTAAGTGTGGCTCTGTACCTGATTGCATCAGTGTTCCATTGA
>NC_046968.1:30654796-30664796 GCF_009769545.1 Cyclopterus lumpus
TGCGCCAGGCCAAGGGACGCATCATCGCCATCTCCAGCCCGGCCGGTGTGTCTCCAGCACACACACACACACAAACACACACACACACACACGCACACGCACACACGCACACACACACACACACACAGTAGTAAATCTGTCAACAGAAGAACACACTGCTGCGTAAGGCTGCCAAACTAAACAAACAGAGCTGCCGCTCGTTTCCAACCGACATCCAAAACATGGGAGTGAAACCGAATCAATCGCAGGGGTTCGAACCCCCGACAGAAGTAACGCGCTCAGCAGATCTCATCGGCCCGCTCGGTGTTCAGAAATGCATACGCTCGCTATTATGGGCTGCAAGAGGTCCAGAGGAAACATTACAAAAAGGAAAAGAGGAGGGAGAATGCAGCTTTAACACATGAAGCAGAGACTTCTATACAACCAGAGGAGTTGCCCCCTGGTGGTCAGGAGAGAGAATGCAGCTTTAACACATGAAGCATAGACTTATATACAACCAGAGGAGTCTCCCCCTGGTGGTCAGTAGAGAGAATGCAGCTTTAACACATGAAGCAGAGACTTCTATACAACCAGAGGAGTCGCCCCCTGGTGGTCAGGAGAGAGAATGCAGCTTTAACACATGAAGCATAGACTTCTATACAACCAGAGGAGTCTCCCCCTGGTGGTCAGTAGAGAGAATGCAGCTTTAACACATGAAGCATAGACTTCTATACAACCAGAGGAGTCTCCCCCTGGTGGTCAGGAGAGAGAATGCAGCTTTAACACATGAAGCATAGACTTCTATACAACCAGAGGAGTCGCCCCCTGGTGGTCAGTAGAGAGAATGCAGCTTTAAC
Organism: Cyclopterus lumpus; assembly: GCF_009769545.1. Taxonomy (NCBI): domain Eukaryota; kingdom Metazoa; phylum Chordata; class Actinopteri; order Perciformes; family Cyclopteridae; genus Cyclopterus; species Cyclopterus lumpus. The sequence goes on from NC_046968.1 coordinate 30,655,633, forward strand.
ACATGAAGCAGAGACTTCTATACAACCAGAGGAGTCGCCCCCTGGTGGTCAGGAGAGAGAATGCAGCTTTAACACATGAAGCATAGACTTCTATACAACCAGAGGAGTCTCCCCCTGGTGGTCAGTAGAGAGAATGCAGCTTTAACACATGAAGCATAGACTTCTATACAACCAGAGGAGTCTCCCCCTGGTGGTCAGGAGAGAGAATGCAGCTTTAACACATGAAGCATAGACTTCTATACAACCAGAGGAGTCGCCCCCTGGTGGTCAGTAGAGAGAATGCAGCTTTAACACATGAAGCAGAGACTTCTATACAACCAGAGGAGTCGCCCCCTGGTGGTCAGGAGAGAGAATGCAGCTTTAACACATGAAGCATAGACTTCTATACAACCAGAGGAGTCTCCCCCTGGTGGTCAGTAGAGAGAATGCAGCTTTAACACATGAAGCATAGACTTCTATACAACCAGAGGAGTCTCCCCCTGGTGGTCAGGAGAGAGAATGCAGCTTTAACACATGAAGCATAGACTTCTATACAACCAGAGGAGTCGCCACATCGGCACAACCCCAGTAGACCCCTGAAGTACCCCACAGATGATGTCGGTTCATTGGTCATGTGGTGTGTGATGTCATGATGATGTCATGATGATGTTCTACCTCTGTTTTCAGGTGACCAACCGTTTCCCTGCCTGGCAGCGTATGGAGCGTCCAAAGCAGCTCTCAACCTCCTGATCAACACTCTGAGACACGAGCTGGAGCCCTGGGGGGTCCAGGTGTCCACCATCCTGCCCTCATCCTTCAAGACAGGTAACACCACCCACCATCCACCTTTACTTCACCCACATCTTTACCACCACGTTTACACCACCACCTCTACACCACCACATCTCCACCATCTCTACACCACCACATCTCCACCATCTCTACACCACCACATCTCCACCATCTCTACACCACCACATCTCCACCATCTCTACACCACCATCTTTACTCCACCATCTCTACACCACCACATCTTCACCATCTCTACACCACCATCTTTACTCCACCATCTCTACACCACCATCTTTACTCCACCATCTCTACACCACCACCTCTACACCATCTCTACACCACCACATCTACACCATCTCTACACCACCACATCTACACCATCTCTACACCACCACATCTACACCATCTCTACACCACCACCTCTACACCACCACATCTACACCATCTCTACACCACCACCTCTACACCATCTCTACACCACCACTTCTACATCATTTCTACACCACCACCTCTACACCACCACCTCTACACCATCTCTACACCACCACCTCTACACCATCTCTACACCACCACCTCTACATCATCTCTACACCACCACATCTACACCATCTCTACACCACCACCTCTACACCATCTCTACACCACCACCTCTACACCATCTCTACACCACCACCTCTACATCATCTCTACACCACCACCTCTACACCATCTCTACACCACCACCTCTACATCATCTCTACACCGCCACCTCCACACCATCTCTACACCACCACCTCTACATCATCTCTATACCACCACCTCTACACCATCTCTAAACCACCACCTCTACACCATCTTTACTCCACCATCTCCTCACCACCATCTTTACTCCACCATCTTTACTCCACCATCTCTACTCCACCATCTCTACTCCACCATCTCCTCACCACCATCTTTAATCCACCATCTTTACTCCACCATCTTTACTCCACCATCTCTACTCCACCATCTTTACTCCACCATCTCCTCACCACCATCTTTACTCCACCATCTTTACTCCACCATCTCTACTCCACCATCTTTACTCCATCATCTCTACTCCACCATCTTTACTCCACCATCTCCTCACCACCATCTTTACTCCACCATCTTTACTCCACCATCTCTACTCCACCATCTTTACTCCACCATCTTCTCACCACCATCTTTACTCCACCATCTTTACCCCACCATCTTTACTCCACCATCTTTACTCCACCATCTCTACTCCACCATCTTTACTCCTACATCTCCTCACCACCTTCTTTACTCCACCATCTTTACTCCACCATCTTTACCCCACCATCTTTACCCCACCATCTTTACTCCACCATCTTTACTCCACCATCTTTACCCCACCATCTTTACCCCACCATCTTTACCCCACCATCTCTACCCCACCATCTTTACTCCACCATCTTTACTCCACCATCTCCTCACCACCATCTTTACTCCACCATCTTTACTCCACCATCTTTACTCCACCATCTCTACTCCACCATCTTTACTCCACCATCTCCTCACCACCATCTTTACTCCACCATCTTTACTCCATCATCTTTACTCCACCATCTTTACTCCACCATCTCTACTCCACCACATTTACACCATCTCTACACCACATCTACTCCACCACACTGATCTATATGTAATCATCCACTGGTAAAACTGTTATGAGATCAGATCAGCTGATCATGTAAACATGTGTCAAACATCCAATCAGAATGTATCTATATGTATCTATAATCTATATATCTATAGATCTATAGATATATCCATCTATCTATCTATATATCTATCTAAAGAGCCTCTCTTCCCGTCATTGATCAGGACTAAAGAGCCTCTCTTCCCGTCATTGATCAGGACTAAAGAGCCTCTCTTCCCGTCATTGATCAGGACTAATGAGCCTCTCTTCCCGTCATTGATCAGGACTAATGAGCCTCTCTTCCCATCATTGATCAGGACTAAAGAGCCTATCTTCCCGTCATTGATCAGGACTAAAGAGCCTATCTTCCCGTCATTGATCAGGACTAAAGAGCCTCTCTTCCCGTCATTGATCAGGACTAAAGAGCCTCTCTTCCCGTCATTGATCAGGACTAAAGAGCCTCTCTTCCCGTCATTGATCAGGACTAATGAGCCTCTCTTCCCGTCATTGATCAGGACTAAAGAGCCTCTCTTCCCATCATTGATCAGGACTAAAGAGCCTATCTTCCCGTCATTGATCAGGACTAAAGAGCCTATCTTCCCGTCATTGATCAGGACTAAAGAGCCTATCTTCCCGTCATTGATCAGGACTAAAGAGCCTATCTTCCCGTCATTGATCAGGACTAAAGAGCCTATCTTCACTGCTGTGTCCTAAAGGTTGTGTCCTGGGTTGTGGTCTTGACAGGATAACAGGCCTCCTGCTGAGGAGAATGCGTCCTAATGAGGACCACATGTGGCCCGACCATCTGTTTTCACACACTAACTACAAATTGCTGATTCTGTGCCTGGATGTGATTAGAGGCCGTTGGCCTGCTGCTGCTCTCCTCGGCTGGTCTCTCAGCGTGTGTTTGAACAACACAAACTAAAATCACAACTTAACCGGTTGACTGTGTTGAGTCGCAGAGGAGACAAAGTTAAATCAGCTGCTGACGGATGTAAACAGAACGCTGGTCTCCCTTTAATCCTGAAGGAACAGGTCTGGGTTCAAAGTCCTAATCCTGCTGCCTTTCAGAGTCCTGGAGAAACCGGAGCTCACTCCGTCACTAAATATGTTGCGACATGTTTCTCAACCGGTTGTTGGCTTTGAGTCCTTCATGCTGTTTATGAAACAAAACAGAAGTCTAACATGAGGTGAAGGAGACAAAGACACTGCTCCTAGGAGTCGGGGTAGTTCCACCGGACAGCAGCGTGTCGGTAGAGGATTCGGGTAGTTCCAACAGACAGCAGCGTGTCGGTAGAGGAGTCCGGGTAGTTCCAACAGACAGCAGCGTGTCGGTAGAGGATTCGGGTAGTTCCAACAGACAGCAGCGTGTCAGTAGAGGATTCGGGGTAGTTCCAACGGACAGCAGCATGTCAGTAGAGGAGTCGGGGTAGTTCCAACAGACAGCAGCGTGTCGGTAGAGGAGTCGGGGTAGTTCCACCGGACAGCAGCGTGTCGGTAGAGGAGTCGGGGTAGTTCCACCGGACAGCAGCGTGTCGGTAGAGGATTCGGGTAGTTCCACCGGACAGCAGCATGTCGGTAGAGGAGTCGGGGTAGTTCCACCGGACAGCAGCGTGTCGGTAGAGGAGTCGGGGTAGTTCCACCGGACAGCAGCGTGTCGGTAGAGGAGTCGGGTAGTTCCAACAGACAGCAGCATGTCAGTAGAGGGTTCGGGGTAGTTCCAACAGACAGCAGCGTGTCGGTAGAGGAGTCGGGGTAGTTCCAACAGACAGCAGCGTGTCGGTAAAGGAGTCGGGGTAGTTCCAACAGACAGCAGCGTGTCGGTAAAGGAGTCGGGGTAGTTCCAACAGACAGCAGCATGTCGATAGAGGAGTCCGGGTAGTTCCAACAGACAGCAGCGTGTCGGTAGAGGAGTCGGGGTAGTTCCAACAGACAGCAGCGTGTCGGTAGAGGATTCGGGGTAGTTCCAACGGACAGCAGCATGTCAGTAGAGGATTCGGGTAGTTCCAACAGACAGCAGCGTGTCGGTAGAGGAGTCGGGGTAGTTCCAACAGACAGCAGCGTGTCGGTAGAGGATTCGGGTAGTTCCACCGGACAGCAGCATGTCGGTAGAGGAGTCGGGGTAGTTCCACCGGACAGCAGCGTGTCGGTAGAGGAGTCGGGTAGTTCCAACAGACAGCAGCGTGTCGGTAGAGGAGTCGGGGTAGTTCCAACAGACAGCAGCGTGTCGGTAGAGGAGTCGGGGTAGTTCCAACAGACAGCAGCGTGTCGGTAAAGGAGTCGGGGTAGTTCCAACAGACAGCAGCATGTCAGTAGAGGATTCGGGTAGTTCCAACAGACAGCAGCGTGTCAGTAGAGGATTCGGGTAGTTCCAACAGACAGCAGCGTGTCGGTAGAGGAGTCGGGTAGTTCCAACAGACAGCAACATGTCAGTAGAGGATTCGGGTAGTTCCAACAGACAGCAGCGTGTCAGTAGAGGATTCGGGTAGTTCCAACAGACAGCAGCGTGTCAGTAGAGGAGTCGGGGTAGTTCCAACAGACAGCAGCGTGTCGGTAGAGGAGTCGGGGTAGTTCCAACAGACAGCAGCGTGTCGGTAGAGGATTCGGGTAGTTCCAACAGACAGCAGCGTGTCGGTAGAGGAGTCGGGGTAGTTCCAACAGACAGCAGCGTGTCGGTAGAGGAGTCGGGGTAGTTCCAACAGACAGCAGCGTGTCGGTAGAGGAGTCGGGGTAGTTCCAACAGACAGCAGCGTGTCGGTAGAGGATTCGGGTAGTTCCAACAGACAGCAGCGTGTCGGTAAAGGAGTCGGGGTAGTTCCAACAGACAGCAGCGTGTCGGTAAAGGAGTCGGGGTAGTTCCAACAGACAGCAGAGTGTCGGTAGAGGATTCGGGTAGTTCCAACAGACAGCAGCGTGTCGGTAAAGGAGTCGGGGTAGTTCCAACAGACAGCAGCGTGTCGGTAGAGGATTCGGGGTAGTTCCAACAGACAGCAGCGTGTCGGTAGAGGATTCGGGTAGTTCCAACAGACAGCAGCATGTCAGTAGAGGAGTCGGGGTAGTTCCAACAGACAGCAGCGTGTCGGTAGAGGAGTCGGGGTAGTTCCAACAGACAGCAGCGTGTCGGTAGAGGAGTCGGGGTAGTTCCATCAGACAGCAGCGTGTCGGTAGAGGAGTCGGGGTAGTTCCAACAGACAGCAGCGTGTCGGTAGAGGAGTCGGGGTAGTTCCAACAGACAGCAGCGTGTCAGTAGAGGAGTCGGGGTAGTTCCAACACACAGCAGCGTGTCGGTAGAGGAGTCGGGGTAGTTCCAACAGACAGCAGCGTGTCGGTAGAGGAGTCCGGACAGCAGCGTGTCGGTAGAGGAGTCGGGGTAGTTCCAACAGACAGCAGCGTGTCGGTAGAGGAGTCCGGACAGCAGCGTGTCAGTAGAGGAGTCGGGGTAGTTCCAACAGACAGCAGCGTGTCGGTAGAGGAGTCGGGGTAGTTCCAACAGACAGCAGCGTGTCAGTAGAGGATTCGGGGTAGTTCCAACAGACAGCAGCGTGTCGGTAGAGGAGTCGGGGTAGTTCCAACAGACAGCAGCGTGTCGGTAGAGGAGTCGGGGTAGTTCCAACAGACAGCAGCGTGTCGGTAGAGGAGTCGGGGTAGTTCCAACAGACAGCAGCGTGTCGGTAGAGGAGTCCGGACAGCAGCGTGTCGGTAGAGGCGTCGGGGTAGTTCCAACAGACAGCAGCGTGTCGGTAGAGGAGTCCGGACAGCAGCGTGTCGGTAGAGGAGTCGGGGTAGTTCCAACAGACAGCAGCGTGTCGGTAGAGGAGTCGGGGTAGTTCCACCGGACAGCAGCGTGTCGGTAGAGGAGTCGGGGTAGTTCCAACAGACAGCAGCGTGTCAGTAGAGGAGTCGGGGTAGTTCCAACAGACAGCAGCGTGTCGGTAGAGGAGTCGGGGTAGTTCCAACAGACAGCAGCGTGTCAGTAGAGGAGTCGGGGTAGTTCCAACAGACAGCAGCGTGTCAGTAGAGGAGTCGGGGTAGTTCCAACAGACAGCAGCGTGTCGGTAGAGGAGTCGGGGTAGTTCCACCGGACAGCAGCATGTCGGTAGAGGAGTCGGGGTAGTTCCACCGGACAGCAGCGTGTCGGTAGAGGAGTCGGGGTAGTTCCACCGGACAGCAGCGTGTCGGTAGAGGAGTCGGGGTAGTTCTAACAGACAGCAGCGTGTCGGTAGAGGAGTCCGGGTAGTTCCACCGGACAGCAGCGTGTCGGTAGAGGAGTCCGGGTAGTTCCAACAGACAGCAGCATGTCGGTAGAGGAGTCCGGGTAGTTCCAACAGACAGCAGCATGTCGGTAGAGGAGTCGGGGTAGTTCCACCGGACAGCAGCGTGTCGGTAGAGGAGTCGGGGTAGTTCCACCGGACAGCAGCGTGTCGGTAGAGGAGTCCGGGTAGTTCCACCGGACAGCAGCGTGTCGGTAGAGGAGTCCGGGTAGTTCCAACAGACAGCAGCATGTCGGTAGAGGAGTCGGGGTAGTTCCAACAGACAGCAGCATGTCGGTAGAGGAGTCCGGGTAGTTCCAACAGACAGCAGCATGTCGGTAGAGGAGTCCGGGTAGTTCCACCGGACAGCAGCGTGTCGGTAGAGGAGTCCGGGTAGTTCCACCGGACAGCAGCGTGTCGGTAGAGGAGTCCGGGTAGTTCCAACAGACAGCAGCATGTCGGTAGAGGAGTCCGGGTAGTTCCAACAGACAGCAGCGTGTCGGTAGAGGAGTCCGGGTAGTTCCACCGGACAGCAGCGTGTCGGTAGTGGAGTCCGGGTAGTTCCAACAGACAGCAGCGTGTCGGTAGAGGAGTCCGGGTAGTTCCAACAGACAGCAGCATGTCGGTAGAGGAGTCCGGGTAGTTCCAACAGACAGCAGCATGTCGGTAGTGGAGTCCGGGTAGTTCCAACAGACAGCAGCATGTCGGTAGTGGAGTCCGGGTAGTTCCAACAGACAGCAGCATGTCGGTAGAGGAGTCCGGGTAGTTCCACCGGACAGCAGCATGTCGGTAGAGGAGTCCGGGTAGTTCCAACAGACAGCAGCATGTCGGTAGTGGAGTCCGGGTAGTTCCAACAGACAGCAGCATGTCGGTAGTGGAGTCCGGGTAGTTCCAACAGACAGCAGCGTGTCGGTAGAGGAGTCCGGGTAGTTCCACCGGACAGCAGCATGTCGGTAGAGGAGTCCGGGTAGTTCCAACAGACAGCAGCATGTCGGTAGAGGAGTCGGGGTAGTTCCAACAGACAGCAGCATGTCGGTAGAGGAGTCCGGGTAGTTCCAACAGACAGCAGCATGTCGGTAGAGGAGTCTGCCAAGTTGGCCGTCTGGCTGACAAGAAGAATCGGGCGAGGGGAGCCGGTAGTGAGGATCCGGTGAAGGTTCTGAAGGTTCTGTTGAAAGCCCCACACACTGTGAACACGTACAGGCTACCGGGACAGGTGGACTACTGGGACAGATAGGCTACTGGCAGCATGTTATGCTCAGTGGGTGCTGGTGGAGAGCTGCTGGTACACGTTGAACATAGTTATCGTTGTGATTGTTTGTTTACTGGTTCTTTGGCTATTTTATTTGTTTGTTGGTCTATTATTTATTTGTTTTTGTTTTTTAAATGATAGTTTAGAGTGTTTTCTGGTTTCATTGCAATAGTGAAATAAAGGACTCTTTAAAACCAAACCTCTCCTCTCTTCTCTCTCCTCTATCCTTGTCTCCTCTCTCCTTTGAATCTTTGGAAATCTTTGGAAATCCTAATCGACATTTTAAACTTCTCTCTCTCTGTCAAATGATTCATGCTGGGAAGTCCTCTAATCTGGTGTTCCTTGACCCTAGGCCAGTCCAGTAACCACGCCTACTGGGAGTGGCAGCACAAACAGCTGCTGCAGAGTCTTCCTCCTGCGCTGCTGGAGGACTACGGCGAGGACTACCTGATGGAGACCAAGGAGCTGTTCCAGAGCTACGCCAGCCAGGCCAACCCCGACCTCAGCCCCGTCACGGACGCCGTGGTCCGGGCGCTGCTGTCACCGAGGCCGCAGGTGCGCTACCTGGCGGGGCCCGGCGTGGGCCTCATGTACTTCATCCACAGCTACTGCCCCTTCAGCGTCAGCAGCCGCTTCCTCCAGAAACTGTTCCTGAAGAAGAAGCTGATGCCACGTGCCCTGAGGAGGCGGTCGGGCTTCGAGCTAAACCTCAGCCTCCACAACAACAACAACAACAACAACAATGAGGAGGAGGAGGAAGAGGAACAGGAGGAGGAGCAGGAGCAGGAGCAGGAGAAGCTCAAATAGACTGAGGACCAGGTCTGTAACGTAGAGCTGTCCTTTTTGTATGTGCTGTTTTTAAACTCTCGAAGGGATCATATTGTTTCTGTATCTGACGCCATGAAGCATCAGGCTCCACCGTGGCGCCCCCCTGTGGAGGTCACGGGGGGCGGGGCCTGCTAGAGGTGACCGGTCCAGCCGCAGGTCGGTCAGAGAACTCTTCACCTCCGTGCCTTCATCGCTCAGAGCAAAGACAGAACCAAACGCTACAGACGCTGTGATGACATCAGCGCCTCCTCACGTCAAATCACAAAAATATTAATAACTTTTCTACAACAAAAAGGATCAGAAGAAGCAAAAGGTGTAAAACTTTAGCTGTAAACAACATGAGGGGAATGAAGGTTGTTCTTACACTGAATACGAGTTCATCTTCATAACGTTATGTTGT
>NC_046968.1:30672296-30694796 GCF_009769545.1 Cyclopterus lumpus
TAACCCGGTGGTTCATAACCCGGTGGTTCATAGTCCTGTGGTTCATAACCCGGTGGTTGATAACCCGGTGGTTCATAGTCCTGTGGTTCATAACCCTGTGGTTCATAACCCGGTGGTTCATAACCCGGTGGTTCATAGCCCAGTGGTTCATAGCCCTTAGTTCATAACCCGGTGGTTCATAACCGGTGGTTCATAGCCCGTTGGTTCATAGTCCTGTGGTTCATAGCCCGGTGGTTCATAGTCCTGTGGTTCATAACCCGGTGGTTCTTAGCCCGGTGGTTCATAGCCCCGTGGTTCATAGCCCGTAGTTCATAACCCGGTGGTTCATAACCCGGTGGTTCATAGCCCGGTGGTTCATAGCCCGGTGGTTCATAGTCCTGTGGTTCATAGCCCGGTGGTTCATAGTCCTGTGGTTCATAACCCGGTGGTTCATAACCCGATGGTTGATAACCCGGTGGTTCATAACCCGGTGGTTGATAACCCGGTGGTTCATAGCCCGTAGTTCATAACCCGGTGGTTCATAGTCCTGTGGTTCATAACCCGGTGGTTCAGTCCTGTGGTTCATAACCCGGTGGTTCATAACCCGGTGGTTCATAGCCCGGTGGTTCATAGTCCTGTGGTTCATAGCCCGTAGTTCATAACCCGTTGGTTCATAACCCGGTGGTTCATAATCCTGTGGTTCATAACCTGTAGTTCATAACCCTGTGGTTCATAACCCGGTGGTTCATAACCCGGTGGTTCATAGCCCGGTGGTTCATAACCCTGTGGTTCATAACCCGGTGGTTCATAACCCGGTGGTTCATAGTCCTGTAGTTCATAACCCGGTGGTTCATAGCCCGGTGGTTCATAACCCTGTGGTTCATAACCCGGTGGTTCATAACCCTGTGGTTCATAACCCGGTGGTTCATAACCCGGTGGTTCACAGCTTGGTGGTTCATAGCCCTTAGTTCATAACCCGGTGGTTCATAACCGGTGGTTCATAGCCCGGTGGTTCATAGTCCTGTGGTTCATAGCCCGGTGGTTCATAGTCCGGTGGTTCATAACCCGGTGGTTCATAACCCGGTGGTTCATAGCCCGGTGGTTCATATCCCGGTGGTTCATAGCCCGGTGGTTCATAACCCGGTGGTTCATTACCCTGTGGTTCATAGTCCTGTGGTTCAAATCCCGGTGGTTCATAGCCCGGTGGTTCATAACCCGGTGGTTCATAACCCGGTGGTTCATAACCCTGTGGTTCATAACCCGGTGGTTCATAACCCTGTTGTTCATAGCCCGGTGGTTCATAGTCCTGTGGTTCATAACCCTGTGGTTCATAGCCCGGTGGTTCATAGTCCTGTGGTTCATAGCCCGTAGTTCATAACCCGGTGGTTCATAACCCGGTGGTTCATAGTCCTGTGGTTCATAACCCGGTGGTTGATAACCCGGTGGTTCATAGTCCTGTGGTTCATAACCCTGTGGTTCATAACCCGGTGGTTCATAACCCGGTGGTTCATAGCCCAGTGGTTCATAGCCCTTAGTTCATAACCCGGTGGTTCATAACCGGTGGTTCATAGCCCGTTGGTTCATAGTCCTGTGGTTCATAGCCCGGTGGTTCATAGTCCTGTGGTTCATAACCCGGTGGTTCTTAGCCCGGTGGTTCATAGCCCCGTGGTTCATAGCCCGTAGTTCATAACCCGGTGGTTCATAACCCGGTGGTTCATTACCCTGTGGTTCATAGTCCTGTGGTTCAAATCCCGGTGGTTCATAGCCCGGTGGTTCATAACCCGGTGGTTCATAACCCGGTGGTTCATAACCCTGTGGTTCATAACCCGGTGGTTCATAACCCTGTTGTTCATAGCCCGGTGGTTCATAGTCCTGTGGTTCATAACCCAGTGGTTCATAGCCCGGTGGTTCATAGTCCTGTGGTTCATAGCCCGTAGTTCATAACCCGGTGGTTCATAACCCGGTGGTTCATAGTCCTGTGGTTCATAACCCGGTGGTTGATAACCCGGTGGTTCATAGTCCTGTGGTTCATAACCCTGTGGTTCATAACCCGGTGGTTCATAACCCGGTGGTTCATAGCCCAGTGGTTCATAGCCCTTAGTTCATAACCCGGTGGTTCATAACCGGTGGTTCATAGCCCGTTGGTTCATAGTCCTGTGGTTCATAGCCCGGTGGTTCATAGCCCTGTGGTTCATAACCCGGTGGTTCTTAGCCCGGTGGTTCATAGCCCCGTGGTTCATAGCCCGTAGTTCATAACCCGGTGGTTCATAACCCGGTGGTTCATAGCCCGGTGGTTCATAGCCCGGTGGTTCATAGTCCTGTGGTTCATAACCCGGTGGTTCATAACCCGATGGTTGATAACCCGGTGGTTCATAACCCGGTGGTTGATAACCCGGTGGTTCATAACCCGGTGGTTGACAACCCGGTGGTTCATAACCCGATGGTTCATAACCCGGTGGTTCATAGCCCGATGGTTGATAACCCGGTGGTTCATAACCCGGTGGTTCATTACCCTGTGGTTCATATCCCGGTGGTTCATAGCCCTGTGGTTCATAGTCCTGCGGTTCATAGCCCGGTGGTTCATAGTCCTGTGGTTCATAACCCGTTGGTTCATAACCCGGTGGTTCATAACCCTGTGGTTCATAACCCTGTGGTTTATAACCCGTAGTTCATAACCCGGTGGTTCATAGTCCTGTGGTTCATAACCCGGTGGTTCATAGCCCGGTGGTTCATAACCCTGTGGTTCATAACCCGGTGGTTCATAACCCGGTGGTTCATAGTCCTGTGGTTCATAACCCGGTGGTTCATAGCCCGGTGGTTCATAACCCTGTGGTTCATAACCCGGTGGTTCATAGTCCTGTGGTTCATAACCCGGTGGTTCATAGCCCGGTGGTTCATAACCCTGTGCTTCATAACCCGGTGGTTCATAACCCGGTGGTTCATAGTCCTGTGGTTCATAACCCTGTGGTTCATAACCCGGTGGTTCATAACCCGGTGGTTCATAGCCCGGTGGTTCATAGCCCTTAGTTCATAACCCGGTGGTTCATAGCCCGGTGGTTCATAACCCTGTGCTTCATAACCCGGTGGTTCATAACCCGGTGGTTCATAGTCCTGTGGTTCATAACCCTGTGGTTCATAACCCTGTGGTTCATAACCCGGTGGTTCATAGCCCGGTGGTTCATTGCCCGGTGGTTCATAGCCCGTAGTTCATAACCCTGTTGTTCATAACCCGGTGGTTCATAGCCCGGTGGTTCATAGCCCAGTGGTTCATAGTCCTGTGGTTCATAGCCCGGTGGTTCATAGTCCTGTGGTTCATAACCCGGTGGTTCATAACCCGATGGTTGATAACCCGGTGGTTCATAACCCGGTGGTTGATAACCCGGTAGTTCATAACCCGGTGGTTGACAACCCGGTGGTTCATAACCCGATGGTTGATAACCCGTGGTTCATAACCCGGTGGTTCATAACCCGGTGGTTCATAGCCCGGTGGTTCATAGTCCTGTGGTTCATAGCCCGTAGTTCATAACCCGTTGGTTCATAACCCGGTGGTTCATAATCCTGTGGTTCATAACCTGTAGTTCATAACCCTGTGGTTCATAACCCGGTGGTTCATAACCCGGTGGTTCATAGCCCGGTGGTTCATAACCCTGTGGTTCATAACCCGGTGGTTCATAACCCGGTGGTTCATAGTCCTGTAGTTCATAACCCGGTGGTTCATAGCCCGGTGGTTCATAACCCTGTGGTTCATAACCCGGTGGTTCATAACCCTGTGGTTCATAACCCGGTGGTTCATAACCCGGTGGTTCACAGCTTGGTGGTTCATAGCCCTTAGTTCATAACCCGGTGGTTCATAACCGGTGGTTCATAGCCCGGTGGTTCATAGTCCTGTGGTTCATAGCCCGGTGGTTCATAGTCCGGTGGTTCATAACCCGGTGGTTCATAACCCGGTGGTTCATAGCCCGGTGGTTCATAACCCGGTGGTTCATAGCCCGGTGGTTCATAACCCGGTGGTTCATTACCCTGTGGTTCATAGTCCTGTGGTTCAAATCCCGGTGGTTCATAGCCCGGTGGTTCATAACCCGGTGGTTCATAACCCGGTGTTTCATAACCCTGTGGTTCATAACCCGGTGGTTCATAACCCTGTTGTTCATAGCCCGGTGGTTCATAGTCCTGTGGTTCATAACCCAGTGGTTCATAGCCCGGTGGTTCATAGTCCTGTGGTTCATAGCCCGTAGTTCATAACCCGGTGGTTCATAACCCGGTGGTTCATAGTCCTGTGGTTCATAACCCGGTGGTTGATAACCCGGTGGTTCATAGTCCTGTGGTTCATAACCCTGTGGTTCATAACCCGGTGGTTCATAACCCGGTGGTTCATAGCCCAGTGGTTCATAGCCCTTAGTTCATAACCCGGTGGTTCATAACCGGTGGTTCATAGCCCGTTGGTTCATAGTCCTGTGGTTCATAGCCCGGTGGTTCATAGTCCTGTGGTTCATAACCCGGTGGTTCTTAGCCCGGTGGTTCATAGCCCCGTGGTTCATAGCCCGTAGTTCATAACCCGGTGGTTCATAACCCGGTGGTTCATTACCCTGTGGTTCATAGTCCTGTGGTTCAAATCCCGGTGGTTCATAGCCCGGTGGTTCATAACCCGGTGGTTCATAACCCGGTGGTTCATAACCCTGTGGTTCATAACCCGGTGGTTCATAACCCTGTTGTTCATAGCCCGGTGGTTCATAGTCCTGTGGTTCATAACCCAGTGGTTCATAGCCCGGTGGTTCATAGTCCTGTGGTTCATAGCCCATAGTTCATAACCCGGTGGTTCATAACCCGGTGGTTCATAGTCCTGTGGTTCATAACCCGGTGGTTGATAACCCGGTGGTTCATAGTCCTGTGGTTCATAACCCTGTGGTTCATAACCCGGTGGTTCATAACCCGGTGGTTCATAGCCCAGTGGTTCATAGCCCTTAGTTCATAACCCGGTGGTTCATAACCGGTGGTTCATAGCCCGTTGGTTCATAGTCCTGTGGTTCATAGCCCGGTGGTTCATAGTCCTGTGGTTCATAACCCGGTGGTTCTTAGCCCGGTGGTTCATAGCCCCGTGGTTCATAGCCCGTAGTTCATAACCCGGTGGTTCATAACCCGGTGGTTCATAGCCCGGTGGTTCATAGCCCGGTGGTTCATAGTCCTGTGGTTCATAGCCCGGTGGTTCATAGTCCTGTGGTTCATAACCCGGTGGTTCATAACCCGATGGTTGATAACCCGGTGGTTCATAACCCGGTGGTTGATAACCCGGTGGTTCATAACCCGGTGGTTGACAACCCGGTGGTTCATAACCCGATGGTTCATAACCCGGTGGTTCATAGCCCGATGGTTGATAACCCGGTGGTTCATAACCCGGTGGTTCATTACCCTGTGGTTCATATCCCGGTGGTTCATAGCCCTGTGGTTCATAGTCCTGCGGTTCATAGCCCGGTGGTTCATAGTCCTGTGGTTCATAACCCGTTGGTTCATAACCCGGTGGTTCATAACCCTGTGGTTCATAACCCTGTGGTTTATAACCCGTAGTTCATAACCCGGTGGTTCATAGTCCTGTGGTTCATAACCCGGTGGTTCATAGCCCGGTGGTTCATAACCCTGTGGTTCATAACCCGGTGGTTCATAACCCGGTGGTTCATAGTCCTGTGGTTCATAACCCGGTGGTTCATAGCCCGGTGGTTCATAACCCTGTGGTTCATAACCCGGTGGTTCATAGTCCTGTGGTTCATAACCCGGTGGTTCATAGCCCGGTGGTTCATAACCCTGTGCTTCATAACCCGGTGGTTCATAACCCGGTGGTTCATAGTCCTGTGGTTCATAACCCTGTGGTTCATAACCCGGTGGTTCATAACCCGGTGGTTCATAGCCCGGTGGTTCATAGCCCTTAGTTCATAACCCGGTGGTTCATAGCCCGGTGGTTCATAACCCTGTGCTTCATAACCCGGTGGTTCATAACCCGGTGGTTCATAGTCCTGTGGTTCATAACCCTGTGGTTCATAACCCTGTGGTTCATAACCCGGTGGTTCATAGTCCTGTGGTTCATAACCCGGTGGTTCATAGCCCGGTGGTTCATAACCCTGTGCTTCATAACCCGGTGGTTCATAACCCGGTGGTTCATAGTCCTGTGGTTCATAACCCTGTGGTTCATAACCCGGTGGTTCATAACCCGGTGGTTCATAGCCCGGTGGTTCATAGCCCTTAGTTCATAACCCGGTGGTTCATAGCCCGGTGGTTCATAACCCTGTGCTTCATAACCCGGTGGTTCATAACCCGGTGGTTCATAGTCCTGTGGTTCATAACCCTGTGGTTCATAACCCTGTGGTTCATAACCCGGTGGTTCATAGCCCGGTGGTTCATTGCCCGGTGGTTCATAGCCCGTAGTTCATAACCCTGTTGTTCATAACCCGGTGGTTCATAGCCCGGTGGTTCATAGCCCAGTGGTTCATAGTCCTGTGGTTCATAGCCCGGTGGTTCATAGTCCTGTGGTTCATAACCCGGTGGTTCATAACCCGATGGTTGATAACCCGGTGGTTCATAACCCGGTGGTTGATAACCCGGTGGTTCATAACCCGGTGGTTGACAACCCGGTGGTTCATAACCCGATGGTTGATAACCCGTGGTTCATAACCCGGTGGTTCATAACCCGGTGGTTCATAACCCGGTGGTTTATAACCCGCTGGTTCATAACCCGGTGATTCATAGCCCGTAGTTCATAACCCGGTGGTTCATAGCCCGGTGGTTCATAGTCCTGTGGTTCATAACCCGGTGGTTCATAGCCCGGTGGTTCATAGTCCTGTGGTTCATAGCCCGGTGGTTCATAGTCCTGTGGTTCATAGCCCGTAGTTCATAACCCGGTGGTTCATAACCCTGTGGTTCATAACCCGGTGGTTCATAACCCGGTGGTTCATAACCCGGTGGTTTATAACCCTGTGGTTCATAACCCGGTGGTTTTTAACCCTGTGGTTCATAACCCGGTGGTTCATAACCCGGTGGTTCATAACCCGGTGGTTCATAGCCCGGTGGTTCATAGCCCTTAGTTCATAACCCGGTGGTTCATAACCGGTGGTTCATAGCCCGGTGGTTCATAGTCCTGTGGTTCATAACCCTGTGGTTCATAACCCGGTGGTTCATAACCCGGTGGTTCATAGCC
This sequence comes from Cyclopterus lumpus, assembly GCF_009769545.1. Lineage (NCBI taxonomy): Eukaryota > Metazoa > Chordata > Actinopteri > Perciformes > Cyclopteridae > Cyclopterus > Cyclopterus lumpus. The sequence continues at coordinate 30,679,459 of NC_046968.1, forward strand.
CGGTGGTTCATAGCCCTTAGTTCATAACCCGGTGGTTCATAGCCCGGTGGTTCATAACCCTGTGCTTCATAACCCGGTGGTTCATAACCCGGTGGTTCATAGTCCTGTGGTTCATAACCCTGTGGTTCATAACCCTGTGGTTCATAACCCGGTGGTTCATAGCCCGGTGGTTCATTGCCCGGTGGTTCATAGCCCGTAGTTCATAACCCTGTTGTTCATAACCCGGTGGTTCATAGCCCGGTGGTTCATAGCCCAGTGGTTCATAGTCCTGTGGTTCATAGCCCGGTGGTTCATAGTCCTGTGGTTCATAACCCGGTGGTTCATAACCCGATGGTTGATAACCCGGTGGTTCATAACCCGGTGGTTGATAACCCGGTGGTTCATAACCCGGTGGTTGACAACCCGGTGGTTCATAACCCGATGGTTGATAACCCGTGGTTCATAACCCGGTGGTTCATAACCCGGTGGTTCATAACCCGGTGGTTTATAACCCGCTGGTTCATAACCCGGTGATTCATAGCCCGTAGTTCATAACCCGGTGGTTCATAGCCCGGTGGTTCATAGTCCTGTGGTTCATAACCCGGTGGTTCATAGCCCGGTGGTTCATAGTCCTGTGGTTCATAGCCCGGTGGTTCATAGTCCTGTGGTTCATAGCCCGTAGTTCATAACCCGGTGGTTCATAACCCTGTGGTTCATAACCCGGTGGTTCATAACCCGGTGGTTCATAACCCGGTGGTTTATAACCCTGTGGTTCATAACCCGGTGGTTTATAACCCTGTGGTTCATAACCCGGTGGTTCATAACCCGGTGGTTCATAACCCTGTGGTTCATAACCCGGTGGTTCATAACCCGGTGGTTCATAACCCGGTGGTTCATAACCCGGTGGTTGATAACCCGGTGGTTCATAACCCGGTGGTTGACAACCCGGTGGTTCATAACCCGATGGTTGATAACCCGTGGTTCATAACCCGGTGGTTCATAACCCGGTGGTTTATAACCCGGTGGTTCATAACCCGGTGATTCATAGCCCGTAGTTCATAACCCGGTGGTTGATAACCCTGTGGTTCATAGCCCGGTGGTTCATAACCCGGTGGTTCATAACCCGGTGGTTTATAACCCTGTGGTTCATAACCCGGTGGTTTATAACCCTGTGGTTCATAACCCTGTGGTTCATAACCCGGTGGTTCATAACCCTGTGGTTCATAACCCGGTGGTTCATAACCCGGTGGTTCATAACCCGGTGGTTCATAACCCGGTGGTTGATAACCCTGTGGTTCATAACCCGGTGGTTGATAACCCTGTGGTTCATAACCCGGTGGTTCATAACCCGGTGGTTGATAACCCTGTGGTTCATAACCCCGTGGTTCATAACCCCGTGGTTCATAGCCCGATATCTTTTGCTAAATATTATTTGAATATGAGTCACAATTACAAGAGAGCGGTGTAAATATGCACGTTGTTAATTGTGTCATTGACATTAATTGTTTGATGAATTGTTATTGATTTATTTTTTCTTCAAAGATCAGTTTGTTTATTTGCTGTTCTTTTATTTATCAAATGATTTATTTATTAAATAATGAAGGGCTGACTGTCCCGCCTCCCCCCACCAGGTGTCACTGTAACATAAGATACATCTTGTTTCTGGTCTTTTAACCTTCTCCTTTTTCTTCTGTTGTCTTTTAAGTTATCTTCTTTTCATTTTAATTTTAATTCAACATTTAGGTCGGAAAGAAAATGTTTGTGTTTTAGAAAATACTGAGATGATAATCCTGTTTCCTGCAGAAAACTTTTTATAATTTCATAATTTAATTTTCGAAAGTGTTAATCAAAATAAAAGAGTTAATATATTAAATATATAAGTCTTTAGTAAATACATGTATAACTAAAAGTATGAACTAATCCAATACAAATGTACAGTATTTTACACATTGAATGAACATTGAATGTGTTCGAAAATATTTTTTGCATTGTATTTCTTATAATATCCTAATATCTTAATGTTTCTTCATATTGTAATGTTTCACATTTACCTTGACATCCAGACAAAGTGAAATGTATTAGTACATTAAATAAAAAATTAATGGACCTTTAATAAACTGAATGATTTCATATTCGAAAAAACATTTAAAAAGAATAACTGAATTATTTCATATTTTCCTGGTAACATATGTCTGTTGTTGTTTTTTATATAATTATTATTGATTTATTTTGGTAATATTTGTTTTTTCTTTATTAAAACATTCTGAAAAAGTGACTTAATTATTATTGGAGGTGTATGTGTCTGATGTCTGATGAGCTATCTGTGGAAAGCAGCTTTTTATTGAGATTAATGTATAGAAGATTGTGAAGATTGTTTATTTGGTTGCTATTAAGAATATAGTTTATTATTGCAGAGAACCAGTTGTAGTCATTTACCAAAATGCTCCCGTCTTTGCTGATTCAGATACAAAATAGCACTTCCTGTATGTCTTTCTATAAACTCAGAGTAAAGTGGCTGATATTAGATTATTTTATTATTATTGTAACTGAAGCTGAGGATCAATCAATGTGCTCACAGGAGGAAGCTGCCGAGTGACGACCTGCAGACAGCAATCGACCAGCTGGAAGGGATGGAAACATGAGACCAGAAGCACTTTAACAGGCGGCAACTCTGCAGCTCAGACATCAAACCAGCCACCCATAATCAAACTAGCAACCAGCAACCATCAACCCATCAACCAGCAACCATCAAACTATCAACCAGCAACCATCAACCCATCAACCAGCAACCATCAAACTATCAACCAGCAACCCGTCAACCAGCAACCATCAAACTATTAACCAGAAACCCGTCAACCAGCAACCCGTCAACCAGCAACCATCAAACTATCAACCAGAAACCCGTCAACCAGCAACCCATAATCAAACTAGCAACCAGCAACCATCAAGCTATCAATCAGCAACCCGTCAACCATCAACCCATCAAACTATCAACCAGCAACCCATCAAACCATCAACCCATCAACCAGCAACCATCAAACTATCAACCAGCAACCATCAAACTATCAACCAGCAACCCGTCAACCAGCAACCCATCAAACCATCAACCCATCAACCAGCAACCATTAAACTATCATCCAGCAACCATCAACCCATCAAACTGTCAACCATCAACCCATCAAACTGTCAACCAGCAACCATCAACCCATCAAACTATCAACCAGCAACCCATCAAACTATCAACCAGCAACCATCAACCCATCAAACTATCAACCAACAACCATTAAAACTATCATCCAGTGTAGAGTTGTAGTGGATTTTATACTTCCAAATTTAAATAAGAAAGTTTGTTTTAAATAAATACATAATGAAAGATATGATAATTAATAACGGATATTATGAAGAATATTCTGATGAATGTATTATAAAGCATAAGAGATGATCACTGTTTTATTATTGTAACTGTTTGTTGATGATAAATGAGATGCATGAGAATGAATTATATTTTATTGTTTAGAGATGATAGTTAAAATGGATGCCGATGTAAACCCGAGATGTTACTTTTATTTTGAAGGCAAGATAAGAAGTTTTATTCTGGAGGGAACGTCCTGTCCTTGACCGGAAGTGTGACGTTTGACCGAACTGCATAACAGAACGTCTGCATTCTTTAAACTAGCCAATCGTACTAACCTTTAGATGTGAACTCATTTGCATGCTGGACTAACAGCCGTAGACTTTGTACTGGAGTTCAGAGTTCTACTGGTTTGAGGGGGTCAGACAGCACTTGGCTCACGGAGCTCCTGGCTATGGAGGAGCTATGGAGGATTTGAGTCAGTCTGTGGACTCCTTTCTCATTCCAACTCCACAATCATGAACCTAACTGACTATCATCTTTGCTATTAAATATTTTTAAACTTTAAATCATTGGATCCTGAATTTTCCTCTTTCGGCAACCACCGAGAACATAGCAGAGGACATTGAGACACAACTGAGAGGATTAACAAGTCACCAGGGTACGCAATATAGGTTGACGAGTCTACCGATATTGACAACAAGGCAATAGGCAAGGCAATACTACTAGTTTATTTGCAATATATATATATATATATATATATATATATATATATATATATATCCATCCATTTTCAGCTGCTTAGTCCGGGGTTGGGTCTCGGTGGCAGCAGAACCAGCAGGCTGACCCAGGCTTCCATCTCACTTCCGATTTAGATGCCCGAACCACCTCAGCTGACTCCTTTCAACACAAAGGAGTAGCAGCTCAACCCCCATTTCTCTCCTGATGTCATTACCCTATCTCTAAGGCTGAGCCCTACAGAGGAAACTCATCTCCTTACTCTATCTCTAAGGCTGAGCCCTACAGAGGAAACTCATCTCCTTACCTTATCTCTAAGGCTGAGCCCTACAGAGGAAACTCATCTCCTTACCCTATCTCTAAGGCTGAGCCCTACAGAGGAAACTCATCTCCTTACTCTATCTCTAAGGCTGAGCCCTACAGAGGAAACTCATCTCCTTACTCTATCTCTAAGACTGAGCCCTACAGAGGAAACTCATCTCCTTACCTTATCTCTAAGGCTGAGCCCTAAGGAGGAAACTCATCTCCTTACCCTATCTCTAAGGCTGAGCCCTACAGAGGAAACTCATCTCCTTACTCTATCTCTAAGGCTGAGCCCTAAGGAGGAAACTCATCTCCTTACCCTATCTCTAAGGCTGAGCCCTACAGAGGAACCTCATCACCTTACCCTATCTCTAAGGCTGAGTCTTACAGAGGAAACTCATCTCCTTACTCTATCTCTAAGGCTGAGCCCTAAGGAGGAAACTCATCTCCTTACCTTATCTCTAAGGCTGAGCCCTACAGAGGAAACTCATCTCCTTACCCTATCTCTAAGGCTGAGCCCTAAGGAGGAAACTCATCTCCTTACCCTATCTCTAAGGCTGAGTCTTACAGAGGAAACTCATCTCCTTACCCTATCTCTAAGACTGAGCCCTACAGAGGAAACTCATCTCCTTACCCTATCTCTAAGGCTGAGCCCTAAGGAGGAAACTCATCTCCTTACCCTATCTCTAAGGCTGAGCCCTACAGAGGAAACTCATCTCCTTACCCTATCTCTAAGGCTGAGCCCTACGGAGGAAACTCATTTTGTCCGTTTGTATCTGCAACCTTGTTCCTTGGATCACGACCCAGAGTGTGTGACCTTAGGTGAGGGTTGGAACATAGACCATCCAGTAAATTGGGAGCTTTGCCTTCCGGCTCAGCTCCTTCTTCACCAAGACAGTGCAACTGGAGCAGTAAAACAGACATCACCTGTCGATCTCCCGCTCCATCTTACCCTCACTCGTGAACAAGACCCCAAGATACTTGAACTCCTTTGCTTGCGGTAGGCAGTTTGCCCCCACCTGGAGGGATCAATCCAACGGTTTCCGGCAGAGCACCATGGCCTCAGATTTGGAGGTGCTGACTCTCATCCCGCCGCTTCACACTTGGCTTTAAAACACCCCAGTGAATACTGGAGGTCACGGTCTGAGGAGACCAACAGGACCACATCATCTGCAAACAGTATAGAGACCCCCAAACCCAACGTTCTCCGCCTCCCAGCTGCGCCTCGATATCCTGTCCATGAAAATCCCAAACAGACCGGTGATAAAGGGCAGCCCTGGTGGAGGCGAACACCCACCGGGAACGTGTCTGACTTAATACCGAGAATAGAAACACAGCTCTTACTGCAGGGGTACAGACACCGGATAGCCCGTTGCAACGAGTTTGGCACCCCATACTCCCACAGCACGACCCACAAACACAGAGTGACCCGGTTGATAGCCTTCTCCAAGTCCACAAAGCACATGTAGACTGGTTGGGCAAACTCCCAGTACTCCTCCAGTCGTCTTGCGAGGGTAAAGAGCTGGTCCACTGTTCCACGGCCAGGATGGAATCCGTATTGCTCGTCTTGAATCTGAGGTTCGACAAGCGGTCGGAGCCTCCTTTCCAGCACCCTGGCATAAGCTTTCCCCGGGAGGCTGAGTAGTGTGATACCACGATAGTTCGAGCACACATTCCGGTCCCCCTTTTTGAAAATGGGAACCACCACCCCGGTCTGCCAGTCCATGGGCACTGTTCCCGACCCCCATGCGACACTGAAAAGGCTTGACAGCCCAACAATGTCCAGCGCCTTCAGCATCTCAGGGCGGATCTCATCCACCCCCGGCGCCTTGCCACCTCCCTGCTGAGAACAGCCTGGGGTAGGCACTGCTTTACCTTCCTGAGCCGTCGGATGGTTTTCCAGAACCTAAAACCGAAAGTCCTTCTCCATGGCCTCACCAAACTCCTCTCATGCCTAAGTTTTAGCATCCACGACCACTGCAGCTGCACTCCTTCTGGCCTGCCAGTACCGGTCAGCTGCTTCAGGAGACCCCTGGGCCAACCAGGCCCGAAAGGCCTCCTTCTTCAGCTTGACGGCTTCCCTCCCCCCCGGTGTCCAACTACCGGGTTCTCGGGTTGCCGCCACGACAGGCACCGATGTCCTTCCAGCCACAGCTCCTAGCGGTCCACAATAGAGGCTTTGAACATCACAAACGTCTTTGTGAAGCTGGTTTTCTGCAGTGACAGAGAACTAAGTGACGGAGTAGACTGGACAAAAAGAACCCACTTGTCATTGTCTCCCGTCACCCCGAGACGGGACCGGCTCTTTCAAAGAAACAAGCTCAGGGCTAACACTAACTCGGCGTAATGGTGAGTTGTAATTTTATTTACTTTATATTTGTTTTTATGCCGGTAGTATCATATTCATTACATCATATTTATTACCCACACCGTGAAAATAAGGTTGGAGACTGCTGCTGCAGAGTGCAGGTCCAGCAGACTGCAGGTCCAGCAGACTGCAGGTCTAGCTGACTGCAGGTCTAGCTGACTACAGTTCTGTCTGTTTTGGAAGCTTCCGAAGGAAAGGGTCCTCAGATCAGCCAGCTGGTGACTCCGCTCAGAGAGGAGACGTTACAGATTCTTCTTTGTCAAGAAGCTTCGTGAAGCAACAGAAACATCCTTTATTGGATTGTAGCCTTAAAACCTTTTATATATATTAGAAAGTATACAGGTGAGATGACAGAGAGCCCTTCCATCAACTGAACTACAGTTTATGATTGTCATTGTGCACCGGAACGAGTCACGAGACCAGCAGGAGAACCAGCAGGAGAACCAGCAGGAGAACCCAAACCCAGCTGGAAGCCATTTACAACATGCACTTCATGGAGAAGGTTACATAGCTCTTCACTTGTTTTGCCCTTTAAAACTGTGCTTTTGAAAAGAAGCCCGTGGGAGAATCCGACTTTTCTGCAAAGCACGGAAGTCAGAAAAGCCCTGTTTGCTCCGCGGCGTCTACGGAAATGTCTCCGAGCAGCGAGACGCCGTCCCGAGGAAAACGTCCCGAGGAGACCGTCCCAAGGAGACCGTCCAGAGGAGACCATCCCGAGGAGACTGTCCAGAGGAGAATGTCCAGAGGAGAACGTCCAGAGGACAATGTCCAGAGGAGACCGTCCCGAGGAGACCGTCCAGAGTAGACCGTACCGAGGAGACCGTCCCGAGGAGACCGTCTAGAGGAGAACGTCCAGAGGAGAACGTCCCGAAGGAGACCGTCCAGAGGAGAACGTCCAGAGGAGAACGTCCCGAGAAGAACGTCCAGAGGAGAACGTCCCGAAGGAGACAGTCCAGAGGAGACTGTCCCGAAGGAGACCGTCCAGAGGAGACTGTCCAGAGGAGACCGTCCAGAGGAGACCGTCCAGAGGAGAACATCCAGAGGAGACCGTCCAGAGGAGACCGTCAAGAGGAGACCTTCCAGAGGAGAACATCCAGAGGAGACCGTCCAGAGGAGACCGTCCAGAGGAGAACATCCAGAGGAGACCGTCCAGAGGAGACCGTCCAGAGGAGAACATCCAGAGGAGACCGTCCAGAGGAGACCGTCCAGAGGAGACCGTCCAGAGGAGAACATCCAGAGGAGACCGTCCAGAGGAGACCGTCCAGAAGAGACGCCGTCCCTCCGGCTGAAGAGATGCCCTCTTGGTAGAAAAGTAGCCCAAAAGGTCTTCAGAGAGAACGCTTTCATTTATTTATTTTTTCTAAAACGTCTTCTGTGAGTCGAGACCAGAAGAAGACTCTCCGCCGGCGATAGAAAGGACAGGCACTGAGTCGAGGGGGGTCTGAGGTGTTCAGTGAGGAGGGGGCCAGGGGGGGAGACATCTGTCCTCTGCTGCTGAAGAGCCTCATATTCGGACGTGGAAGTTACTGCAGACAGAAACAGAACCATGATGGGTTTATCTGTAGAACAACAAAGATCCTTCAGAGAGATGGATGTCTCACTGTGAGACGTCATGCAGGTTCATATATTATGTAAAGGTAACCAAGTACTTTTACCACCTCTCTTGGTAGTACTACTCGTACTGCCGTACCTGAGGAAGTCCGGAGCCTTTGAGACCATGTTCTCGAAGTCGGAGAAGGAGAGCTTGCTGTCCCCGTCCAGGTCGGCCTCCTCCATGGACTTATCACAGACCAGCAGCACCTCCTCCGGGCTCAGCTCCCCTTTGGTCAGCTTGTTCAGGGTCTTCTTCAGGTCCTCCTTACAGATGAAGTTGTCCCTGTTAAAGTCTGGACCACAACCACACCATCACACTCTGTAGGAACCACTGTTTACTTATCTACCTGTCTACATACTGTCTACCTGTCTGTCTGTCTACCTACCTGTCTACCTGTCTGTCTGTCTACCTACCTGTCTACCTGTCTGTCTACCTACCAGTCTACCTACCTGTCTACATACCGTCTACCTGTCTGTCTATCTACCTACCTGTCTACCTGTCTGTCTACCTACCAGTCTACCTACCTGTCTACATACCGTCTACCTGTCTGTCTGTCTACCTACCTGTATACCTGTCTGTCTACCTACCAGTCTACCTACCGGTCTATCTACTTGTGTAGGGTCCTCCTTACAGATGAAGTTGTCCCTGTTAAAGTCTGGACCACAACCACACCATCACACTCTGTAGGAACCACTGTTTACTTCCCTGTCAGTCTGTCTGTCTGTCTGTCTACCTGTCTGTCTGTCTACCTACATACCTGTCTATCTACCTGTCTACCTGTTAAAGTCTGGACCACAACCGAAACATCACACTCTGTAGGAACTACTGTTTACTTCCCTGTCTGTCTATATACCGGTCTACCTGTCTGTCTGTCTACCTGTCTGTCTACATGCACCAGCAGCTCGGAGGGTCTTTGGTGTTCTGCTCTCAGAATCTGGGTCCAGACCTGAAGACCTCCACCTTACCGTAGATCTTGAAGGCGTAGATGGTCTTGAGTTCTCTGGGGGAAGTTTCACAGAGTGCAGAAAACATGTCGACGAAGTCGTTGAAGCTCAGGTTCCCGTGTCCGTCCTCGGAGAACGTCTCCACGATTCTGTCTCTGAACGGGTTCTCCTGTCAGACAGACAGGTCTTACTTTACAGGTGGTACTAGATGATAGGCTCACAAGTAAAAGATTACAGGTAAATGGTCACAGGTGAAAGGTCACAGGTGTAAAGTTCACAGGTGTAAAGGTCACAGGTGAAGGGTCACAGGTGTAAAGTTCACAGGTGTAAAGTTCACAGGTGTAAAGTTCACAGGTGTAACGAGCACTACCTTGAGCTCCGGCATGGTGACGATGAGCGTGGGAGGAACCCGGATGTCGGGGTTGTTGGTGTAGTCCAGCGGCACTAGATGAGGAGCGAGCTCACGGTATCGGCCGTGTAACCTGAAGGAGGAGGAGTCAGCGTTAGTCATGTGACAGGAAACGAGTTACAGTTTCATGTTCCCCTGAGGATGAACCGTAATAACTTTATTGATCCTCTGACTTTCATCTCTCTGCATCTTAATGTGTCGATCACTTTGTGACCAAATACCTGCAGACTTCAACAGGTAAGATGTTATATTTATTATTATTATTATTATGTTCATTTATACGCTTCATTATAAAGTATTTATGATGAATATTGTTTACTGTTGAGTCATCGTCTCGTTTGATGACATGAAGATCTTTGTAAAGTGTAAACACCAGCTCAGAATTAATCATGTTAATAATAATGAATATTTAACATCACAGATTCATGTGTTCATAGATTATTTGAAATGGTTCACGTTTCTCGTCTTTCTCCAGATTGAGATCACAACCACCTGAGAGGGTTTTAATCCCAGTCACCTGACCAGTAGCCCCGCCCCCTCACTCAGAGGGGATGCAGGTGTGTTGTGTGTCTGTCTGGCGCCAAACTCACCGCAGGATCTCCTTCCTGGTGAAGAAGGTGCAGTCCTGTAAACAAACACAGAGTCTCAGACCAGGACCCGGTTCCTCGTACGTGGTTCAACTAAGTGGATCAAATGTCTTATTATCCATCTTATATTAACATGATTGAAGTCCGGCTATCCCGGTTTCTCAAAGGCTGATCCGACTCAAACAATCTGGTTAATCTGAACCAGACTTCAGTAATCAGGATAGTTTGAACCAGACTTCAGTAATCAGGATAGTTGAACCAGACTTCAGTAATCAGGATAATTGAACCAGACTTCAGTAATCAGGATAGTTGAACCAGACTTCAGTAATCAGGATAGTTTGAACCAGACTTCAGTAATCAGGATAATTAAACCAGACTTCAGTAATCAGGATAGTTGAACCAGACTTCAGTAATCAGGATAGTTTGAACCAGACTTCAGTAATCAGGATAATTGAACCAGACTTCAATAATCAGGATAGTTGAACCAGACTTCAGTAATCAGGATAGTTTGAACCAGACTTCAGTAATCAGGATAATTAAACCAGACTTCAGTAATCAGGATAGTTGAACCAGACTTCAGTAATCAGGATAGTTTGAACCAGACTTCAGTAATCAGGATAATTAAACCAGACTTCAGTAATCAGGATAGTTGAACCAGACTTCAGTAATCAGGATAATTGAACCAGACTTCAGTAATCAGGATAGTTGAACCAGACTTCAGTAATCTGGATAGTTGAACCAGACTTCAGTAATCAGGATAATTGAACCAGACTTCAGTAATCAGGATAATTGAACCAGACTTCAGTAATCTGGATAGTTGAACCAGACTTCAGTAATCAGGATAGTTGAACCAGACTTCAGTAATCAGGATAGTTGAACCAGACTTCAGTAATCAGGATAGTTGAACCAGACTTCAGTAATCAGATCAGGATAGATTGAACCAGACTTCAGTAATCAGGATAATTGAACCAGACTTCAGTAATCAGGATAATTGAACCAGACTTCAGTAATCAGGATAATTGAACCAGACTTCAGTAATCAGGATAGTTGAACCAGACTTCAGTAATCAGGATAGTTGAACCAGACTTCAGTAATCAGGATAGTTGAACCAGACTTCAGTAATCAGGATAGTTGAACCAGACTTCAGTAATCAGGATAGTTGAACCAGACTTCAGTAATCAGGATAGTTGAACCAGACTTCAGTAATCAGGATAGTTGAACCAGACTTCAGTAATCTGGATAGTTGAACCAGACTTCAAGTTTTTGGATGTGTTGCTATGGTCTGAGAAACGGGGCCCTGCTCCTCAAGGAGGATCCGCTCATGTGACGCAGGCTCATCCAATCACAGCCTGGCCTTCTCTCTCCTACTGTGTCCAGTCTTAATTAAGATGATGGATGTGTGAAGGATCCTTCTTCACACTCTAACAACAACAATAATACTAATAATAATAATAATAACAATAATAATGATAATAATAATAATTGTAATTATAACAATAATAATAATAATTATAACAATAATTATTATTATTATTATGATAACAATTCTAATTATAACAATAATAATGATAATAATAATTGTAATAATGATAATAACAATAATACTGATAATAATTATAATTATAACAATTATTATTATTATTATAACAATAATAATTATAATACTAATAACAATTATTATTTATTATAATTATAACAACAATAACTATTATTATTATAACAATTATAATTATAACAATAATAATAACAATAATAATGATAATAATAATTGTAATAATGATAATAATAACAATAATACTGATAATAATTATAATTATAACAATAATTATTATATTATTATAATAACATAATAATTATAATAATAATAATTATTATTATTATTATAACAATTATAATTATAACAATAATAACAATAATATTAACAACAATTACAATAATGTTAACAATAATATAATTATTAATATTATTCTTATTGAGGAGGAGGAAGGTGAAGCGGACCTGAAACGCCTCCAGCTGCTCGTCGGTGAAGGTTGTCTGCTTGTTGCCCATCCTGCCCGGCTGCCTCTCCCATCACACGGCTGCATCACACTGGAAGTTACCGCTGATCTCCGGTCCGGAAAGGCAGTTCCACGTTCACCTGATCCGGGTCCAAGCTGCTCTTCCTTCGGGTCTCAGCTGCAGAGGAGAAGGGGTTTGTTCCGCCTCTCCGGTGCGGGGGGATCGGGGGGTGGGGCGCGGTGCGGTGCGAGTACCCGAGTGCTGCCTTCACGGGCTGCTCGGAAAACCCAGAATAAAAACATAATAATAAAAAATATAATAATAATAATAAGTACCATAGTAAAACAAAAAAATATAATGAAGATTACAATGATGAAAATAATAAAGAGTACAATAATATAAAGTCAAATAAACATGAAAATAAAGATAACAAAATGTAATAAAAATATTATAATAAAAATAAGCTCCTCCTATGAATCGCCACCTTAACGTGGTGGAGGAGTTTGAGTGGCTCACTGATCCTGGGAGCTATGTTGTCCGGGGCGTCAGCCCCTGGTAGTCTCTCCCAAGGCAAACAGGTCTCGGGGGAGAGCCCAGACTAAGAGCGGTTCAATAAACCCTGATGATAAGCAGCCCACGGATTGTAGCCACCTTGCCCGGACAAGGGAAACCGGGGCACCCTCCCGGAGCCAGACCCAGGAGGGGAGCTCGTCGGCGAGCGTCTGGTGGCCGGGCTTTCTCCCATGGGGCCCGGTCGGGCTCAGCCCGAAAAAACATCATGGAGCAGCAGTCACCCTGTGGACCCACCACCCGCAGGGAGAATTATCGGGGTCGGGTGCTATGTAGACCGGGTGGCGGGCCAGGCGGGAGACCTGAGCGGGCCGATCGCCGGCGGCATAGACTAGCTCTAGGGACGTGGAACGTCACCTCACTAGCGGGGAAAGAGCCGGAGCTGGTGCAGGAGGTGGAGCGGTACCAGCTAGATATAGTTGGGCTCACCTCCACGCACAGCATGGGCTCTGGAACCAAGCTCCTGGAGAAGGGTTGGACTTTGTCCTTTTCTGGAGTTGCCCAGGGTGAGAGGCGCCGGGCGGGAGTGGGGATACTCACGAGCCCCCGGCTGAGCGCCGCTGTGTTGGAGTTTTCCCCGGGGAACGAGAGGGTCGCCTCCCTGCGCCTACGGGTTGCGGGGAGTAAGGCTCTGACTGTTGTTTGTGCTTATGCGCCGAACAGCATTTCGGAGTATCCGGCCTTCTTGGAGTCGGTGGGAGGGGTCCTGGAAAGGGCGCCGCCTGCCGACTCCATAGTTCTCCTGGGAGACTTCAACGCTCACGTGGGCAATGACAGAGAAACCTGGCGGGGCGTGATTGGGAGGAACGGCTTGCCGATCTGAACCCGAATGGTGTTTTGTTGTTGGACTTCTGTGCTAGCCACAGTTTGTCCATAACGAACACCATGTTCGAACATAAGGTGGCTCATAAGTGTACCTGGTACCAGAACACCTTAGGCCGGAGATCAATGATCGACTTTGTAATCGTATCATCTGATCTGCGGCCGTATGTCTTGGACACTTGGGTGAAGAGAGGAGCAGAGCTGTCAACTGATCACCACCTGGTGGTGAGTTGGATCAGATGGCGGGGGACTCGGCTAGAGAGACCTGGCAAGCCCAAACGTGTAGTGAGGGTGAACTGGGAACGTCTGGCAGAGGATCCTGTCCGGGAGGTCTTCAACTCCCACCTCAAGAAGAACTTCTCACAAATCCCGAGGGAGGCTGGGGACATGGAATCCGAGTGGACCTTGTTCAAAGCCTCTATTGTGGACGCGGCTGCTCGGGGCTGTGGCCGGAAGGTCATCGGTGCCTGTCGTGGCGGCAACCCGAGAACCCGGTGGTGGACACCGGGGGTGAGGGAAGCCGTCAAACTGAAGAAGGAGGCCTTTCGGGCCTGGCTGGCCCAGGGGTCTCCTGAAGCAGCTGACGGGTACCGGCAGGCCAGAAGGGCTGCAGCGGCGATGGTCGCGGAGGCTAAAACTCGGGCATGGGAGGAGTTCGGGGAGGCCATGGAGGGGTCCTGGGAGTTTGCCCAACCAGTTTACATGTGCTTTGTAGACCTGGAGAAGGCTTTCGACCGGGTCCCTCGGGGGTTTTTGTGGGGGGTGCTGCGGGAGTATGGGGTGCCGGACCAGTTGGCACGGGCCATCCGGTCTCTGTACGCCTGCAGTAGGAGCTGTGTTCGTCTCCTCGGTAGTAAGTCAGACACGTTCCCGGTGGGTGTTGGCCTCCGCCAGGGCTGCCCTTTATCACCGGTCCTGTTCGTGACCTTCATGGACAGGATATCTAGGCGCAGCCAGGGTGCGGAGAGGATCCGGTTCGGGAGTCTCGGGATCGCCTCTCTGCTGTTTGCGGATGATGTGGTCCTGTTTGCCTCCTCGGACCGTGACCTCCAGCATTCACTGGGGCGTTTTGCAGCCGAGTGCGAAGCGGCGGGGATGAGAGTTAGCACCTCCAAATCTGAGGCCATGGTGCTCTGCCGGAAACCGGCGGATTGCTCCCTCCAGGTGGGGGCAAACTGCCTACCCCAAGCGAAGGAGTTCAAGTATCTCGGGGTCTTGTTCACGAGTGAGGGTAAGGTGGAGCGGGAGGTCGACAGGCGGATCGGTGCGGCTGCAGCAGTAAAACAGGCGCTGTACCGGTCCGTCTTGGTGAAGAGGAGCTGAGCCGGAAGGCAAAGCTCTCCATTTACTGGTCGGTCTACGTTCCAACCCTCACCTATGGTCACGAACTCTGGGTCGTGACCGAAAGAACGAGATCTGGGATACAAGCGGCCGAAATGACCTTCCTCCGTAGGGTGGCCGGGCTCAGCCTTAGAGATAGGGTAAGGAGCTCGGACATCAGGGGGGAGCTCGGAGTCGAGTCGCTGCTCCTTCGTGTCCAAAGGAGTCAGCTGAGGTGGTTCATCTAGTCAGGATGCCTCCTGGACGCCTCCCATTAGAGGTTTTCCGGGCACGTCCAACTGGTAGGAGGCCCCGGGGAAGACCGAGGACACGCTGGAGGGATTATATCTCCCG
>NC_046968.1:30697296-30724796 GCF_009769545.1 Cyclopterus lumpus
TTCATCCCCGGTGTCTGGGGGAGAGGTACCACAGGTCCTTTCTCCTTCAGCCACCGGCTGATTCATCCCCGGTGTCTGGGGGAGAGGTACCGCAGGTCCTTTCTCCTTCAGCCACCGGCTGATTCATCCCCGGTGTCTGGGGGAGAGGTACCGCAGGTCCTTTCTCCTTCAGCCACCGGCTGATTCATCCCCGGTGTCTGGGGGAGAGGTACCACAGGTCCTTTCTCCTTCAGCCACCGGCTGATTCATCCCCGGTGTCTGAGAGGTACCACAGGTCCTTTCTCCTTCAGCCACCGGCTGATTCACCCCCGGTGTCTGGGGGAGAGGTACCACAGGTCCTTTCTCCTTCAGCCACCGGCTGATTCATCCCCGGTGTCTGAGGGAGAGGTACCACAGGTCCTTTCTCCTTCAGCCACCGGCTGATTCATCCCCGGTGTCTGGGGGAGAGGTACCACAGGTCCTTTCTCCTTCAGCCACCGGCTGATTCATCCCCGGTGTCTGAGGGAGAGGTACCGCAGGTCCTTTCTCCTTCAGCCACCGGCTGATTCATCCCCGGTGTCTGAGAGGTACCACAGGTCCTTTCTCCTTCAGCCACCGGCTGATTCATCCCCGGTGTCTGAGAGGTACCGCAGGTCCTTTCTCCTTCAGCCACCGGCTGATTCATCCCCGGTGTCTGGGGGAGAGGTACCGCAGGTCCTTTCTCCTTCAGCCACCGGCTGATTCATCCCCGGTGTCTGGGGGAGAGGTACCACAGGTCCTTTCTCCTTCAGCCACCGGCTGATTCATCCCCGGTGTCTGAGGGAGAGGTACCACAGGTCCTTTCTCCTTCAGCCACCGGCTGATTCATCCCCGGTGTCTGAGGGAGAGGTACCGCAGGTCCTTTCTCCTTCAGCCACCGGCTGATTCATCCCCGGTGTCTGGGGGAGAGGTACCACAGGTCCTTTCTCCTTCAGCCACCGGCTGATTCATCCCCGGTGTCTGAGGGAGAGGTACCGCAGGTCCTTTCTCCTTCAGCCACCAGCTGATTCATCCCCGGTGTCTGAGGGAGAGGTACCGCAGGTCCTTTCTCCTTCAGCCACCGGCTGATTCATCCCCGGTGTCTGGGGGAGAGGTACCACAGGTCCTTTCTCCTTCAGCCACCGGCTGATTCATCCCCGGTGTCTGGGGGAGAGGTACCACAGGTCCTTTCTCCCCGCTGCTGTCAGGCTGCACAACAAGCTGAGCTCCCAGTAGGACACAAACACTTGAACACTTTGGACTTCGCACTGAACAGCACTTTAGCCCAGTGGTGCAATACGAATACGTTTAAGTACTTTTTATATTTTATTCACTTTATTCTATTTCTACTCCGTCTGTATATATAATATTCTTCTTGTTTTTGACTCTTTTATCTTATTTCTGTTATTATACTACTTGTTTTACTTATTACTGTGAGCAATGCTGCTGTAATCCTGTAATTTCCCCACTGAGGGACTAATAAAGGATTATCTTATCTTATCTTACACACAGTGTCTCATACACACACACACAGTGTCTCATACACACACACAGTGTCTCATACACACACACAGTGTCTCATACACACACACACAGTGTCTCATACACACACACAGTGTCTCATACACACACACACAGTGTCTCATACACACACACACAGTGTCTCATACACACACACAGTGTCTCATACACACACACACAGTGTCTCATACACACACACAGTGTCTCATACACACACACACACACAGTGTCTCATACACACACACACAGTGTCTCATACACACACACACACAGTGTCTCATACACACACACACAGTGTCTCATACACACACACACAGTGTCTCATACACACACACACACACACAGTGTCTCATACACACACACACACACACAGTGTCTCATACACACACACAGTGTCTCATACACACACACAGTGTCTCATACACACACACAGTGTCTCATACACACACACAGTGTCTCATACACACACACAGTGTCTCATACACACACACAGTGTCTCACACACACACAGTGTCTCACACACACACACAGTGTCTCACACACACACACAGTGTCTCATACACACACACACACACACAGTGTCTCATACACACACACACACACACAGTGTCTCATACACACACACAGTGTCTCATACACACACACACACACAGTGTCTCATACACACACACAGTGTCTCATACACACACACAGTGTCTCATACACACACACACACACACAGTGTCTCATACACACACACACACACAGTGTCTCATACACACACACACAGTGTCTCACACACACAAACATCTTTCTGCTGGTTAAACAGTTGTTAGTTGCAGAAACGGCTGAAATCGATCAACAACAATTTAATTGGCTACAGTTTTCATAATTGATCATTTAATTTGTCTTTTTTTTTATGATTTAAAAAAAAAAAAATGTTTATCATTTTCAATATTTTCATTTATATTTTCATTATTTATAATATCATTATTTGATGATTTTTACTTTTACTTTTTCAATATAATTTGTATTATTATTATTCAGATTGTGTGTGTGCTCACCTGTGTGACCTCATACCCTCACTACAGGTGTGTGTGCTCACCTGTGTGACCTCATACCCTCACTACAGGTGTGTGTGCTCACCTGTGTGACCTCATACCCTCACTACAGGTGTGTGTGCTCACCTGTGTGACCTCATACCCTCACTACAGGTGAGTGAAGCTGCTGCTTCTGTCCCCACAGATGCAGACGGTCACACTGATTCCCGGTGACGGCATCGGACCCGAGATATCCTCTGCTGTCGTGAAGATCTTTGAGGCTGCGAAGGTCGGTGACCTCACGCTTTCATCCAGGTGTTCCCAACCAGCTCACCTGTGTTCTAAACACCTGGCGTTTCACCCGCAGGCTCCGGTCTGCTGGGAGGAGAGGAACGTGACGGCCATCAAAGGACCCGGAGGCCGATGGATGATCCCCCCCGATGCCAAAGAGTCCATGGACCGCAGCAAGATCGGGCTGAAGGGTGAGGAACAGATGGAATTATGGGTTATATCCTCAGACAAAGATCCTCTGAACAACAGATGCTCTGTCGTTTAGTAAATGTTCTAATTAAACTCTGTTCGGAGACAAAGATCCTCTGAACAACAGATGCTCTGTAGTTTAGTAGATGTTCTAACTAAACTCTGTTTAAAGAAACAAAGATCCTCTGAACAACAGATGTTCTGGGTATCGGAGGGTCTTGATTCAGAGAGACTTTACAGACCGTAGTGATTGCCGATCCCTTTACTGAACTGAGCTCTAGTTTCTGGTGGTTTCTCCTCCAGGACCCCTGAAGACCCCCATCGCCGCGGGTCACCCCTCCATGAACCTGCTGCTGAGGAAGACCTTCGACCTCTATGCCAACGTGCGACCCTGCATCTCCATCGAGGGCTACAAGACTCCGTACACCGACGTCAACCTGGTCACCATCCGGGAGAACACGGAGGGCGAGTACAGCGGCATCGAACACGTGGTGGGTGTCTCTTAAAGGGCCGGTGCGCCAACAGGAGTTACATGGAACAAATCTAAATCTGACCTCAGCCGAGTGAAGACGGACAGCGTCCTCAACAGAGAACCTTTAGTCCTCAACAGAGAACCGTTAGTCCTCAACAGAGAACCGTTAGTCCTCAACAGAGAACCTTTAGTCCTCAACAGAGAACCTTTAGTCCTCAACAGAGAACCTTTAGTCCTCAACAGAGAACCGTTAGTCCTCAACAGAGAACCTTTAGTCCTCAACAGAGAACCTTTAGTCCTCAACAGAGAACCGTTAGTCCTCAACAGAGAACCGTTAGTCCTCAACAGAGAACCTTTAGTCCTCAACAGAGAACCTTTAGTCCTCAACAGAGAACCGTTAGTCCTCAACAGAGAACCGTTAGTCCTCAACAGAGAACCTTTAGTCTTCAACAGAGAACCTTTAGTCCTCAACAGAGAACCTTTAGTCCTCAACAGAGAACCTTTAGTCTTCAACAGAGAACCGTTAGTCCTCAACAGAGAACCGTTAGTCCTCAACAGAGAACCGTTAGTCCTCAACAGAGAACCTTTAGTCCTCTGCTAGCTTTGATACGATGGATCAATAACACATCTGGATTGATTGTAGTTAATCTCCAACACTACATTTTACTAGATTACGCATCATGAGAACGTCATTTACCTTCAGCCAGTACTCATTTTCACTGAGCAGAGCCTGAACGCATCATCATGTAGCTGAAGCTGCACTGGTTCTCCATTAGCGGTGCTGCTAACGTTACTAGCTTGGTTGTTGGAAAGTCACATGATCAGAGACCAGGAAGTGATGATGGTGCACCTGACCGGCTGAGGACAGGACGCTCCTCCTCGTCTCCGGGGTAAGGAGGAGGAACCCGGTCTTTGTTCACACTGTCTGCTCGGATCTCAAAGTCCTGGTTGAGAAACTATCACACCTTTTTGGGACTTCCTGTTGCCAGGACAGGAAGTCTTTAGCCTAGCTTAGCATTAGCACATGATGCATCTGGACGGCATCTGTCGGATGGAAGTAAACCAGGACCCAAAGCTGATGGTAGGCTTCCCAGTTCATGTGTGATGTCACTTCCTGTCCATGGTCCTCCACTCACATGGATCCCCGATGGACCCCATGAAGTCATGTCTACATCCCTGGTGTTTTCTCCCCCTCTGGAAGGACCACTTCCTGTCCTCACTTTAATGTCCCACCACTTCCTGTCCTCACTTTAATGTCCCACCACTTCCTGTCCTCACTTTAATGTCCCACCACTTCCTGTCCTCACTTTAATGTCCCACCACTTCCTGTCCTCACTTTAATGTCCTCCTCTGGAAGGACCACTTCCTGTCCTCACTTTAATGTCCTCCTCTGGAAGGACCACTTCCTGTCCTCACTTTAATGTCCCACCACTTCCTGTCCTCACTTTAATGTCCCACCACTTCCTGTCCTCACTTTAATGTCCCACCACTTCCTGTCCTCACTTTAATGTCCTCCTCTGGAAGGACCACTTCCTGTCCTCACTTTAATGTCCCACCACTTCCTGTCCTCACTTTAATGTCCCACCACTTCCTGTCCTCACTTTAATGTCCCACCACTTCCTGTCCTCACTTTAATGTCCTCCCCGTAGATCGTGGAGGGCGTCGTCCAGAGCATCAAGCTGATCACGGAGGACGCCAGCAGACGCATCGCTGAGTACGCCTTCGAGTACGCCCGAAACAACCAGAGGAGCAGCGTGACGGCCGTCCACAAGGCCAACATCATGTGAGCCTGTCTGCCTGCCTGCGTGTGTCTGTCTCTCTCTCACCTGTCTCTCTCTCACCTGTCTCTCTCTACCCGTCTGTCTCTCCAGGCGGATGTCAGACGGTCTGTTCCTGAGAAAGTGTCGTGAAGTGGCAGAAACCTACAAAGACATCAAGTTCACAGAGATGTACCTGGACACGGTGTGTCTGAACGTGAGTCAGAGGCTCCGCCCACTTTGTCCTCTTGAACTCAGTGTCTCTTTGACCCCTGACCTCTGACCTCCAGATGGTTCAGGATCCGACGCAGTTTGACGTCCTGGTGATGCCCAACCTGTACGGAGACATTCTCAGGTGTGTGTGTGTGTGTGTGTGTGTGTGTGTGTGTGTGTGTGTGTGTGTGTGTGTGTGTGTGTGTGTGTGTGTGTGTGTGTGTGTGTGTGTGTGTGTGTGTGTGTGTGTGTGTGTGTGTGTGTGTGTGTGTGTGTGTGTGTGTGTGTGTGTGTGTGTGTGTGTGTGTGTGTGTGTGTGTGTGTGTGTGTGTGTGTGTGTGTGTGTGTGTGTGTGTGTGTGTAACCTGGTCTCTGGTGTTTCAGTGACCTGTGTGCCGGTCTGATTGGAGGACTCGGCGTGACGCCCAGCGGGAACATCGGTGCCAACGGAGTCGCCATCTTTGAATCGGTTTGTTCTGTTTTATAAGGAACCAAGACTGATGTGGGTTTGGGGGTCTGAGACTCTGATGTGGCTTTGGGGGTCTGAGACTCTGATGTGGGTTTGGGGGTCTGAGACTCTGATGTGGGTTTGGGGGTCTGAGACTCTGATGTGGGTTTGGGGGTCTGAGACTCTGATGTGGGTTTGGGGGTCTGAGACTCTGATGTGGGTTTGGGGGTCTGAGACTCTGATGTGGCTTTGGGGGTCTGAGACTCTGATGTGGCTTTGGGGGTCCTGCAGGTCCACGGCACCGCCCCCGACATCGCCGGGCTGGACTTGGCCAACCCGACCGCTCTGTTGCTCAGCGCCGTCATGATGCTGCGACACATGGGGCACCATGAGCACGCCACCCGGATCCAGACCGCCTGCTTCGACACCATCAGGGACAAGAAGGTGTGGGGGGGTCTGAAGTCTGAAGAAGCACATTTAGATTCACATATTGCGTAATAACCCCTTTGTACCTGCGTCTCAGGTGTTGACCGGAGATCTGGGAGGAAGCTCCAAGTGTTCAGAGTTCACAGCCGATATCTGCCATCGCATCCAGGACCTGGACTGAGGAGGCGGAGTCTCTTCTCTCTCTCCCCCCACCCCCCCTCTGTACTTACTTAAAGAAACTATATTTTTCTGAGGGAGGGGGCGGGGCTTGTTCTGCAGCTGCCTGACTTAAGGAAACGCTCTCAGCTAAAATACGCACAAGCGTCACATGACCAAGGTATCGTGACTTTAATATCAGCACTGTTTGTCCTCATATTTGATATTTTTTAACGGTAATAGTTATTTATTGTTTTCTGTCTCTGCTGCTCTTCTTCATAAAGTATAAAAAGATAACGTCTCTCTGTCTCCGTCAATCAGAAGGTTCAATAATGTTCAATTAATACTGTATCATATAAAACTATATATGGATAAATATTTACATATATTTCTTTTTTTTAAATATTTGTTATCATATTATATATAATATACTTGTGTATATTTATTTATTCTAAAATATATTTAAAATCCTATATATTTACCGTATTGTATAATTATTTATCCATTCATGTGTTCATCGCTTTAAAGGTGTAGATCATTTTAATGGCTCATACTATAATGTATACTATATGTAAAGCTTTCAGATACATATAGAACAGTAAAAAGAACAATAAGTATTCTGATGGGTAAAGAAAAGTATAAAAATAGCAGAACATAATAGAACAATACTCATAAAATGGAATATATATATTTATATATTTTTTATTAAATATTTCCTAATCAGCTCTGAGTCTTCAAAGAGATTTTTCAGAACCAGTAAAGTCATTTGAACGGAGGGCACGCCCCTCTCGCGGTGACGTCACGGGAACACGCCCCCTCTGCTCAGGCTGTGACAAGCTGTCAGAGCCGGACCGGAAACACGGCGATGTAACCTACAAAATAAAAGCTCACGATGGAGAGTGCAGGTGATTTTATTATCTGGCTTTAGATTTATTTATTGTGTGAAATTGATCCTAATGTTATGCTAACAGTTCCATAATGTTATATACATATATGTATACTTTATTTTAAGAATAGTATTTAAAGAAGATGGCATGTTTAAATTTAATAGAAGAATCATTAAAGTCTAATATCGAATAATTAAAAATATAAAACGGCTGAAATAATACATTTAAAAAAACTGACACACATTGTAAAATATTGGTCCAAAGTAATTAATAGTAGAAAGTAATATTTATTTATATCTGATGTACAGGTGAACCTTAGCTCCTCCCATCAGTGTATGAATGTTAGTTACCTGATGTACTGGTGAACCTTAGCTCCTCCCATCAGTGTATGAATGTTAGTTACCTGACGGACAGGTGAACCTTAGCTCCTCCCATCAGTGTGTGAATGTTAGTTACTGCTGATGGACAGGTGAACCTTAGCTCCTCCCATCAGTGTGAATGTTAGTTACCTGATGTACAGGTGAACCTTAGCTCCTCCCATCAGTGTGTGAATGTTAGTTACTGCTGATGGACAGGTGAACCTTAGCTCCTCCCATCAGTGTGTGAATGTTAGTTACCTGATGTACAGGTGAACCTTAGCTCCTCCCATCAGTGTATGAATGTTAGTTACCTGATGTACAGGTGAACCTTAGCTCCTCCCATCAGTGTGTGAATGTTAGTTACCTGATGTACAGGTGGAACCTTAGCTCCTCCCATCAGTGTGTGAATGTTAGTTACCTGATGGACAGGTGAACCTTAGCTCCTCCCATCAGTGTGTGAATGTTAGTTACCTGATGTACAGGTGGAAGCTTAGCTCCTCCCATCAGTGTATGAATGTTAGTTACCTGATGTACAGGTGAACCTTAGCTCCTCCCATCAGTGTGTGAATGTTAGTTACCTGATGTACAGGTGGAACCTTAGCTCCTCCCATCAGTGTATGAATGTTAGTTACCTGATGGACAGGTGAACCTTAGCTCCTCCCATCAGTGTGTGAATGTTAGTTACCTGATGGACAGGTGAACCTTAGCTCCTCCCATCAGTGTGTGAATGTTAGTTACCTGATGTACAGGTGGAAGCTTAGCTCCTCCCATCAGTGTATGAATGTTAGTTACCTGATGTACAGGTGGAACCTTAGCTCCTCCCATCAGTGTGTGAATGTTAGTTACCTGATGTACAGGTGAACCTTAGCTCCTCCCATCAGTGTGTGAATGTTAGTTACCTGATGGACAGGTGAACCTTAGCTCCTCCCATCAGTGTGTGAATGTTAGTTACCTGATGTACAGGTGGAACCTTAGCTCCTCCCATCAGTGTATGAATGTTAGTTACCTGATGGACAGGTGAACCTTAGCTCCTCCCATCAGTGTGTGAATGTTAGTTACCTGATGTACAGGTGGAACCTTAGCTCCTCCCATCAGTGTATGAATGTTAGTTACCTGATGTACAGGTGAACCTTAGCTCCTCCCATCAGTGTATGAATGTTAGTTACCTGATGGACAGGTGAACCTTAGCTCCTCCCATCAGTGTGTGAATGTTAGTTACCTGATGTACAGGTGGAACCTTAGCTCCTCCCATCAGTGTATGAATGTTAGTTACCTGATGTACAGGTGAACCTTAGCTCCTCCCATCAGTGTATGAATGTTAGTTACCTGATGGACAGGTGAAGCTTAGCTCCTCCCATCAGTGTATGAATGTTAGTTACCTGATGTACAGGTGGAACCTTAGCTCCTCCCATCAGTGTATGAATGTTAGTTACCTGATTTACAGGTGAACCTTAGCTCCTCCCATCAGTGTGTGAATGTTAGTTACCTGATGGACAGGTGAGCCTTAGCTCCTCCCATCAGTGTATGAATGTTAGTTACCTGATGTGCAGATGGAACCTTAGCTCCTCCCATCAGTGTATGAATGTTAGTTACCTGATGGACAGGTGGAATTAATTAGTACCATCAGTATACAAAGTAAATTAATCTTGAGCTCCAATTTCCCCAGCTGCAACATTAAAGACACCAACGCTAATCTATTAAGAGTCATAATACAATAATATAATATCTTATTTTGCTTATTGAGTACTTTAATTTGGTTTATTGCTGCCGAGTTTTATACATTCAAATAATTTAATAATCAATACATCTTGATCAATACATCCTGATCAGTGACTGATCAATACATCCTGATCAGTGACTGATCAATACATCCTGATCAGTGACTGATCAATACATCCTGATCAATGACTGATCAATACATCCTGATCAGTGACTGATCAATACATCCTGATCAATGACTGATCAATACATCCTGATCAGTGACTGATCAATACATCCAGATCAGTGACTGATCAATACATCTTGATCAATACATCTTGATCAATACATCCTGATCAGTGACTGATCAATACATCCAGATCAGTGACTGATCAATACATCCTGATCAATACATCCTGATCAATGACTGATCAATACATCTTGATCAGTGACTGATCAATACATCCTGATCAGTGACTGATCAATACATCCAGATCAGTGACTGATCAATACATCCTGATCAGTGACTGATCAATACATCCTGATCAATACATCCTGATCAATGACTGATCAATACATCCTGATCAATACATCCTGATCAATGACTGATCAATACATCCTGATCAATACATCCTGATCAATGACTGATCAATACATCCTGATCAATACATCCTGATCAGTGACTGATCAATACATCCTGATCAGTGACTGATCAATACATCCTGATCAATACATCCTGATCAATGACTGATCAATACATCCTGATCAATGACTGATCAATACATCCTGATCAATACATCCTGATCATTGACTGATCAATACATCCTGATCAATACATCCTGATCAATGACTGATCAATAACATTGATCACCTGGTTCCAGGGACACAGCGGGTCAGGAGAGGTTCAGGACCATCACAACGGCCTATTACAGAGGAGCTATGGTAAGCCCCGCCCCCTCCTGCTCGAAGCGCTGCTATTGGCCAGATGACCTGTCAGTCATACCTTAAACATGAGTCAATAACTAAAATAATGATTAAACAACAACACCTGGGCTCCGAGATGATGTCATATATCAAAATAAACAACAACACCTGGCCTCCGAGATGATGTCATATATCAAAATAAACAACAACACCTGGGCTACATGTTGATGTCATATATCAAAATAAACAACAACACCTGGGCTCCGAGATGATGTCATATATCAAAATAAACAACAACACCTGGGCTACATGTTGATGTCATATATCAAAATAAACAACAACACCTGGGCTACATGTTAATGTCATATATCAAAATAAACAACAACACCTGGGCTCCGAGATGATGTCATATATCAAAATAAACAACAACACCTGGCCTCCGAGATGATGTCATATATCAAAATAAACAACAACACCTGGGCTCCGAGATGATGTCATATATCAAAATAAACAACAACACCTGGGCTCCGAGATGATGTCATATATCAAAATAAACAACAACACCTGGCCTCCGAGATGATGTCATATATCAAAATAAACAACAACACCTGGGCTCCGAGATGATGTCATATATCAAAATAAACAACAACACCTGGCCTCCGAGATGATGTCATATATCAAAATAAACAACAACACCTGGCCTCCGAGATGATGTCATATATCAAAATAAACAACAACACCTGGGCTACATGTTAATGTCATATATCAAAATAAACAACAACACCTGGGCTACGAGATGATGTCATATATCAAAATAAACAACAACACCTGGGCTACATGTTGATGTCATATATCAAAATAAACAACAACACCTGGGCTACATGTTGATGTCATATATCAAAATAAACAACAACACCTGGGCTACATGTTGATGTCATATATCAAAATAAACAACAACACCTGGGCTACGAGATGATGTTTTGAACACTTAGTGATATAAAATGAAATTAATGGCGTGTTACGTGAGAAAATGGAAATCATAGATGCTCCATATAGAGATTCACCTAAAGAATAAGAATAAATGTTTTACTTCACTTAAAGTCAAACTTATTACATATTGTGCTATGAGAGTTGAATAAGCTGTCAAATTAATTAGTGTGAATCTACTGGTTCTGATATTTATATTCATAATAATAGTAACACTTATATTCATAATAATAGTAACATTTATATTCATAATAATAGTAACATTTATGTTCATAATAACATTTATGTTCATAATAGTAACATTTATGTTCATAATAGAAACATTTATATTCATAATAATAGTAACATTTATGTTCATAATAATAGTAACATTTATGTTCATAATAGAAACATTTATATTCATAATAATAGTAACACTTATTCATAATAATAGTAACATTTATATTCATAATAATAGTAACATTTATATTCATAATAGTAACATTTATATTCATAATAATAGTAACATTTATGTTCATAATAATAGTAACATTTATATTCTTAATAGTAACATTTATGTTCATAATAATAGTAACATTTATATTCTTAATAGTAACATTTATGTTCATAATAATAGTAACATTTATATTCATAATAATAACATTTATATTCTTAATATTAGTAACATTTATATTCTTAATAGTAACACTTATGTTCATAATAATAGTAACATTTATATTCATAATAATAACATTTATATTCTTAATATTAGTAACATTTATATTCTTAATAGTAACACTTATGTTCATAATAATAGTAACATTTATATTCATAATAATAACATTTATATTCTTAATATTAGTAACATTTATATTCTTAATAGTAACACTTATGTTCATAATAATAGTAACATTTATATTCATAATAATAACATTTATATTCATAATAATAACATTTATATTCTTAATAGTAACACTTATGTTCATAATAATAGTGATAAGTTTAACTGACAGGCAATGAAATCAACAATATTGTTTTAAAGCAGCTGTTTTATGCTCTATAATAATATATAACTAATGTGAGTGTGTGTAAAGCTGATGTCACTTCCTGTGCTGATGTCACTTCCTCCCTCAGGGCATCATGCTGGTGTACGACATCACCAACGAGAAGTCCTTCGATAACATCAGGAAGTGGATACGCAACATAGAGGAGGTAGGCCACGCCCCCACCGGGTCACGTGACCTTTGACCCTCTGGCTCATCATATACTGTATATGATGAGCAAAGCATTGTGGGTCAGAATATTACATCACTAGCTATCATTAATTTGATCAGATTCATGTTTATTTTTATTCAAAGTGCTTTAAAATAAATAGGTTTGTGTGGGGCAGTCACATGAAAGGGGCGGGGCTAGCAGCATCGGACCAATCACAAACAAGCACTGGGCTCATGTTTACCAACAAGGAGAAAACTATAATATCAGAAATATGAAGAAGTTAGTCATAATTCATACATATTAATATAATAAACATAGTGATTTTATTAATATATTCTTCATTTTATAGAACATGATCTAACCATCAATGAGCTTCCTGCTTCCTGGCAGCTGTATGACTACAAAGTGGTCACGTGACCTCCATGTTTGTCCTCAGCACGCGTCTTCAGACGTGGAGCGAATGATTCTGGGGAACAAGAGCGACATGAACGACAGGAGACAAGTGTCCAAGGAGAGAGGAGAGAAGGTCTGTCATATCATTAGTATTAATATCAGTATGTGATGTATTTATTTATTATTAAATTAATATCAATATGTGATGTATTTATTTATTATTAAATTAATATCAATATGTGATGTATTTATTTATTATTAAATTAATATCAATATGTGATGTATTTATTTATTATTTCAATTAATATCAATATATGATGTATTTATTTATTTAAATTAATATCAATATGTGATGTATTTATTTATTATTAAATTAATATCAATATGTGATGTATTTATTTATTATTAAATTAATATCAATATGTGATGTATTTATTTATTATTAAATTAATATCAATATGTGATGTATTTATTTATTATTTCAATTAATATCAATATGTGATGTATTTATTTATTATTTCAATTAATATCAATATATGATGTATTTATTTATTTAAATTAATATCAATATGTGATGTATTTATTTTAATTATTGTAGGATTTATTCATTTATTATTATTTTAATTAATATGAATATATGATGTATTTATTTTAATTAATATAGGAGTTATACATTTATTATTATTATAATTACTATGAATATATGATGTATTCATTTAAATTAATAGAAGATTTATTCATTTATTATTATTTCAATTAATATAAATATATGATTTATTTATTTATTATTGTATGATTTATACATTTATTATTTAAATTAATACGAATATATGATTCAATTTCTGATCAACTGAAAACCTAAAAGTGTTCTTTTCTAAATACAAACAGATTTATTTACATAAATTTATTGAACATGTATATTATATTATTAACGAATATTAAAGTCTCTGTCTGTTGTTTAGCTGGCGATCGATTACGGGATCAAGTTTCTGGAAACGAGCGCGAAGTCGAGCATCAACGTCGAAGAAGTGAGTCGCGACTTAATTATAAGTGTATGTATATGTATATGTATATGTATATGTATATGTGTGTGTGTGTGTGTGTGTGTATATATATATATATATATATATGTGTGTGTGTGTATATATATATATATATATATATATATATATATGTGTGTGTGTGTATATATATATATATATATATATACATACACGTATATGTATATGTGTATATATATATATATATATATATATATATATATATATATATATATATATATATATATATATATATATATATAAAGATAAAGATAAAGAAAGAGGAAAACGTTTTCATGTTTCTCTCCTCAGGGATTTCTAACTCTCGGCAGAGACATCATGACCAGACTCAACAGGAAGATGGTGAGTTTATGAGTAGAGACAGACAGACGGGTAGAGACAGACAGACGGGTAGAGACAGACAGACGAGTAGAGACAGACGGACGAGTAGAGACAGACAGACGGGTAGAGACAGACAGACGAGTAGAGACAGACGGGTACAGACACACAGACGGGTAGAGACAGACAGACGAGTAGAGACAGACGGGTAGAGACAGACAGACGGGTAGAGACAGACAGACGAGTAGAGACAGACGGGTAGAGACAGACAGACGGGTAGAGACAGACAGACGGGTAGAGACAGACAGACGGGTAGAGACAGACAGACGGGTAGAGACAGACAGACGGGTAGAGACAGACAGACGGGTAGAGACAGACGTCAGTGTAGCAAATAATAAAAAGTGAGTATCTGTAGTAGCTCCTCCCCTTGCAGCTGATTGGTTCTCATAGAGGTGACCTCTGTTCCTCCAGAACGACAACAACCAATCAGCAGCCGGTTCAGTGAAGATCTCAGCGGGTCGCAGCAAGAAGAGCTTCTTCAGGTGTTCAGTGCTGTAGCTCCTCCTCCACCTCTCCTCTCCTCCACCTCTCCTCTCCTCCACCTCTCCTCTCCTCCACCTCTTCTCTCCTCCACCTCTCCTCTCCTCCACCTCTCCTCTCCTCCACCTCTCCTCTCCTCCACCTCTCCTCTCCTCCACCTCTTCTCTCCTCCACCTCTCCTCTCCTCCACCTCTCCTCTCCTCCACCTCTCCTCTCCTCCATCTCTTCTCTCCTCCACCTCCTCTCTCCTCCACCTCCTCTCTCCTCCACCTCTTCTCTCCTCCACCTCTTCTCCTCCATCTCTCCTCTCCTCCACCTCTTCTCTCCTCCACCTCTTCTCTCCTCCACCTCTTCTCTCCTCCACCTCCTCTCTCCTCCACCTCTTCTCTCCTCCACCTCCTCTCTCCTCCATCTCCTCTCTCCTCCATCTCTTCTCTCCTCCACCTCTTCTCTCCTCCATCTCTTCTCTCCTCCATCTCTTCTCTCCTCCATCTCCTCCTCCTCTCTCCTCCACCTCCTCTCTCCATCTCCTCTCTCCTCCACCTCCTCTACCTCCTCTACCTCCTCTACCTCCTCTACCTCCTCTCTCTCCTCCATCTCCTCTCTCTCCTCCATCTCTTCTCTCCACCTCCTCTCTTCTCTCTACCCTCCTCCACCTCCTCTCCTCCATCTCATCTCTCTCCTCCACCTCCTCTTCTCTCCTCCTCCTCTCTCCACCTCCTCTTCTCTCCTCTCTCCTCCACCTCTTCTCTCCTCCATCTCTTCTCTCCTCCATCTCTTCTCTCCTCCATCTCTTCTCTCCTCCATCTCCTCCTCCTCTCTCCTCCACCTCCTCTCTCCATCTCCTCTCTCCTCCACCTCCTCCACCTCCTCTACCTCCTCTACCTCCTCTACCTCCTCTACCTCCTCTCTCTCCTCCATCTCCTCTCTCTCCTCCATCTCTTCTCTCCACCTCCTCTCTTCTCTCCTCCCTCCTCCATCTCCTCCACCTCCTCTCCTCCATCTCATCTCTCTCCTCCACCTCCTCTCTCCTCCACCTCCTCTCTTCTCTTCTCTCCACCTCCTCTCTCCATCTCCTCTCTCCTCCACCTCCTCTCTTCTCTTCTCTCCTCCTCCTCTCTCCACCTCCTCCATCCTTCTGTCTCCTCTGATCGCTGCAGGAGAACACACTGTGGAGATGATTCTTTTTTTTATAGCCAAAGATGGTTTGTCGAGGTGAAGTCTCACTCTGATGGATTTATCATATTAATATAATCTCTATCAAGTTTTATCATCTTTTAAATGTTGCAGCAGCAAATCGTTTAAACCAAAGGATAAAGATAAATGAAAGTATTTATAAATATATATAAAAATGTATTTATATGGCTACAATTAGTCACATTGTGGACACATTTATCGACTTATGTTTGTGATGAAGAGAAAAAGTTACATAAATGTTTATGAACTAAAAGGTTTTCATTATAAATAATCAATATAGAAGTGATTCAGATATGAATATATATTTTAAACTGGTCATGTGACCTACAAGCTAAACTCATTGCTTAATCAGTGTTGTGTTCACTGACCCCACTGAAAACTGTAAAACTGAGTGTTTGACTGAAGTTATTGAAGCTTTTCTATATTTTTGTATTTTTTCTCATTTCTTTAACATAAAAAA
Source organism: Cyclopterus lumpus (assembly GCF_009769545.1). Classification (NCBI taxonomy): domain Eukaryota; kingdom Metazoa; phylum Chordata; class Actinopteri; order Perciformes; family Cyclopteridae; genus Cyclopterus; species Cyclopterus lumpus. Next base: position 30,713,804 of record NC_046968.1, read on the forward strand.
AATCTGAAACAAAGCTGATTTTATTTGTAACATTTAGAGGAATTTTTTATTCAACTGTTTGTTTGAATTCTTATTTTTGTATGAATATAAAATATTTAATTTCTTAAAGTTTTCAGCCTGTTTATTTACAGATTGAACTATCCTGATTACTGAAGTCAGGTTCAACTATCCTGATTACTGAAGTCTGGTTCAACTATCCTGATTACTGAAGTCTGGTTCAACTATCCTGATTACTGAAGTCTGGTTCAACTATCCTGATTACTGAAGTCTGGATCAACTATCATGATTACTGAAGTCAGGTTCAACTATCCTGATTACTGAAGTCTGGTTCAACTATCCTGATTACTGAAGTCTGGTTCAACTATCCTGATTACTGAAGTCTGGTTCAACTATCCTGATTACTGAAGTCTGGTTCAACTATCATGATTACTGAAGTCTGGTTCAACTATCCTGATTACTGAAGTCTGGTTCAACTATCCTGATTACTGAAGTCTGGATCAACTATCCTGATTACTGAAGTCTGGTTCAACTATCCTGATTACTGAAGTCTGGTTCAACTATCCTGATTACTGAAGTCTGGTTCAACTATCCTGATTACTGAAGTCTGGTTCAACTATCCTGATTACTGAAGTCTGGTTCAACTATCCTGATTACTGAAGTCTGGTTCAACTATCCTGATTACTGAAGTCTGAATCAACTATCCTGATTACTGAAGTCTGGTTCAACTATCCTGATTACTGAAGTCTGGTTCAACTATCCTGATTACTGAAGTCTGGTTCAACTATCCTGATTACTGAAGTCTGGTTCAACTATCCTGATTACTGAAGTCTGGTTCAACTATCCTGAGTACTGAAGTCTGGTTCAACTATCCTGAGTACTGAAGTCTGGTTCAACTATCCTGAGTACTGAAGTCTGGTTCAACTATCCTGATTACTGAAGTCTGGTTCAACTATCCTGGTTCAACTATCCTGATTACTGAAGTCTGGATCAACTATCCTGATTACTGAAGTCTGGTTCAACTATCCTGAGTACTGAAGTCTGGTTCAGATTAACCAGATTGTTTGAGTCGGATCAGCCTTTGAGAAACTGAGATAGCCGGACTTCAATCATCGGGTTAATTTAAGCTGGATAATAGGACATTTGATCCACTTAGTTGAACCACGTACAAGAAATAGCATTCTGGACCGAGTCTCAGAAGGCGGGGCTTATGGAACAAACTGGTTACTTTATCCTCCAATCAGCTGTCCTGTAGAAATAATCAATATTTTTTAACATTTTGAAGAGGAAGAAGAAGAAATACATAAAACAACAAAGTAAAAACACTTCAGAAACAAACTCAGTTTTGAACAAAATGTTTATTACTCAAGTAAGAAAATACATTTATTTACACACATGTACATCCAGCTGGTCCTGGACCTCCTCAGACTGACCCTGGATCAGCTCAACTGACTGACCTGGAACACATGAACACTAGAGAACCAGAGGACTGAAGCAGGGACAGGACCACCCTGGGGAGAGGGAACCACAGACAGAAGTGTCTTTAATTACATATAATATTCATAATACTTTTCATTATTATGACCCGACTGTCTTTAATAAAATAAAAAGGGGTTTAAAGGGACAGACTGGGCGCTACAGATGCTCTCTAGCGCCTCTCAGGTTAAAGGTGGTATTACATTATTATTATAAAACAGTCTATGACGTCATCACTGTAAACTGTGGCTCAGTTATTCATGTTTTAGAATGAAACACAAACCTCTGAGGTCATGAGGTCACTTACTGTCCATCAGGTCAGCTGATCACACAATGGTGGAAGGACCAATGACCAGGACAGCTTTCTGAGGACAGACAGAGAGAGACAGAGACGGGTAGAGACAGAGAGAGACAGTCAGACAGGTAGAGACAGAGAGACAGACGGGTAGCGAGAGACAACAATAAGTCAACAACAACAAACTGTACTTGAGAAACAATCTGTTCTATTTCGTCATCAGTTTAAACATTGATGGGGTGGGGTGTTAGGGATTAGGGTGTTAAGGGTGTTGGGGTTTTAGGGATTAGGGTGTTGGGTTTTTAGGGGGGGTTAGGGGTTGGGTGTTCAGGTGTTTAGGGGGGTTAGAGGATAGGGGGGGTTGGAGGGTTAGGGGTTATGGAGTTGGGTGTTGGGGGGTTAGGGGTTAGGGGGGGTTGGAGGGTTAGGGGTTCAGGTGTTGGGGGTTGGGGTGTTAGGATGTTGGGGCTTTATGTGCTCATTGTTTCTTGACTTACAGACACTGTGTCTTTAAGTTGTAGTCCGTCACAGGACTACGACTCCCAGAAGGTGTCTGTACTCACAGGTGAACTGTACTGGCTGTTGAGGTGCTGTTGGTTAAATGAGGATGAAGGCTTGCGGGGGGGCCTCGGCTCCTCGGGCAGCACCTCCTGAAGGTTGGAGGAGACGCAGCCGCTGTCGGAGCCGGTGGAGCCGGAGAGACGGCGAGACGATGAGCTGGAACTTTCTGTGGCTGAGAAAACATCCCACTGTTAGACCCCGATGGAAATGTTACTACGTTGTTACCATCCATCCATTATCAGCCTCTTATCCGGGGTCGACCCAGGCTTCCCTCTCACCCGCAACACTTTCCAGCTCATTCTGGGGGATCCCGAGGCGTTCCAAGGCCAGCCGGGAGATATAATCCCTCCAGCGTGTCCTCGGTCTTCCCCGGGGCCTCCTACCAGTTGGACGTGCCCGGAAAACCTCTAATGGGAGGCGTCCAGGAGGCATCCTGACTAGATGAACCACCTCAGCTGACTCCTTTGGACACGAAGGAGCAGCGACTCGACTCCGAGCTCCCCCCTGATGTCCGAGCTCCTTACCCTATCTCTAAGGCTGAGCCCGGCCACCCTACGGAGGAAGCTCATTTCGGCCGCATGTATCCCAGATCTCGTTCTTTCGGTCACGACCCAGAGTTCGTGACCATAGGTGAGGGTTGGAACGTAGACCGACCAGTAAATGGAGAGCTTTGCCTTCCGGCTCAGCTCCCTCTTCACTAAGACGGACCGGTACAGCGCCTGTTTTACTGCTGCAGCCGCACCGATCCGCCTATCGATCTCCCGCTCCACCTTACCCTCACTCGTGAACAAGACCCCGAGATACTTGAACTCCTTCGCTTGGGGTAGGCAGTTTGCCCCCACCTGGAGGGAGCAATCCGCCGGTTTCCGGCAGAGCACCATGGCCTCAGATTTGGAGGTGCTAAGTCTCATCCCTGCCGCTTCGCACTCGGCTGCAAAACGCCCCAGTGAATGCTGGAGGTCACGGTCCGAGGAGGCAAACAGGACCACATCATCCGCAAACAGCAGAGAGGCGATCCAGAGACTCCCGAACCGGATCCTCTCCGCCCCCTGGCTGCGCCTAGATATCCTGTCCATGAAGGTCACGAACAGGACCGGTGATAAAGGGCAGCCCTGGCGGAGGCCAACACCCACCGGGAACGTGTCTGACTTACTACCGAGGAGACGAACACAGCTCCTACTGCAGGCGTACAGAGACCGGATGGCCCGTGCCAACGGGTCCGGCACCCCATACTCCCGCAGCACCCCCCACAAAAACCCCCGAGGGACCGGGTCGAAAGCCTTCTCCAGGTCTAGAAAGCACATGTAAACTGGTTGGGCAAACTCCCAGGACCCCTCCAGTAATCTTGCGAGGGTAAAGAGCTGGTCCACTGTTCCACGACCGGGACGGAATCCGCACTGTTCGTCTTGAATCTGAGGTTCGACAAGCGGTCGGAGCCTCCTCTCCAGCACCCTGGCATAAGCTTTTCCCGGGAGGCTGAGCAGTGTGATACCACGATAGTTCGAGCACACTCTCCGGTCCCCCTTCTTGAAGATGGGAACCACCACCCCGGTCTGCCAGTCCATGGGCACTGTTCCCGACCCCCATGCGACACTGAAAAGGCGTGTCAACCAAGACAGCCCAACAATGTCCAGCGCTTTCAGCATCTCAGGGCGGATCTCATCCACCCCTGGCGCCTTGCCACCAAGGAGCTTTTTGACTACCTTAGCGACCTCTGCCAGGGATATGGGTGAATCCACCCCAAAGTCTTCCGGCGCTGCCCCCTCTCCGGGGGACATGTTGGCCGGGTTTAGGAGTTCCTCAAAGTGCTCTTCCCACCGCCCGACGATGTCCCCAGTCCGGGTCAGCAGTTCCCCCCCCCTGCTGAGAACAGCCTGGGGTAGACCCTGCTTTCCCTTCCTGAGCCGTCGGATGGTTTGCCAGAACGTCCTTGAGGCCAACCGAAAGTCCTTCTCCATGGCCTCCCCGAACTCCTCCCATGCCCGAGTTTTAGCCTCCGCGACCATCACAGCTGCAGCCCTTTTGGCCCGCCGGTACCCGTCAGCTGCTTCAGGAGACCCCTGGGCCAGCCAGGCCCGAAAGGCCTCCTTCTTCAGTTTGACGGCTTCCCTCACCCCCGGTGTCCACCACCGGGTTCTCGGGTTGCCGCCACGACAGGCACCGATGACCTTCCGGCCACAGCCCCGAGCAGCCGCGTCCACAATAGAGGCTTTGAACAAGGTCCACTCGGATTCCATGTCCCCAGCCTCCCTCGGGATTTGTGAGAAGTTCTTCCGGAGGTGGGAGTTGAAGACCTCCCGGACAGGACCCTCTGCCAGACGTTCCCAGTTCACCCTCACTACACTTTTGGGCTTGCCAGGTCTTTCTAGCCGAGTCCCCCGCCATCTGATCCAACTCACCACCAGGTGGTGATCAGTTCACAACCCACAATCCCTTTACGTCCTCTGTGATCCTCCGGGGGCTCAGGAGGTTCTCCTCTTCCCCTCGGTAACTCAGAACCAGTGCTGTGCTTGAGCTCCATCTAGCTGGTACCGCTCTGGCTCCGGCTCCAGTTCCGGTTCAAGCTCCTTCCCCACCAGAGAGACAACTCCACTGAACTCCTTCCTGCTCCGTTAGATTGAACGACCCCTTGACCTGTGTGTATGTGTGTTTACGTACTCATGGAGGGCTGGCTGCTGGTCTCCTGCTCGTCTTCCTCGATACAGGAGGTAATGAAGGAGCCTTCAGCAGCAGGAGAGGAGGGGAGGTTCTGGCTGCAGGAGGAGACAACAGATGGTTAGAAGATGGTGGTTCTGAACCAGACCAGACCAGGACGTGTGTGTGTGTCGTACCTGTACATGTGCAGGTTGAGCGGCCCCAGCAGGCTGAATGAAGACGGTCCTGATGCTATGGGGTCAGAGGTCACCGCTCCTCCATTAAAAGGGTTCGAGTGATCGAAGCCAGAGACGGCAATGGACGCCCGCGTTCTGGCACCTGATCCATGAAGCATTAGCGGATTACTCAATAATCAATCAATAGACAAGTATTCACACTTTCTAAATGATTGATTTTAGATCAACATTATTTATTGTTTTTTTATATGGAGAATAAATAACAGACTCTCTCTTTAACAGAATTTCTTCTGTTGAACTAGTTTCTTTTCTTACACAAATTCTATCTTTTTAGATAAACTGCATAATATATAATATACATAATATACGTAATCTACATAATATATATATAATATATGTAATCTACATAATATACATAATCTGCATAATATATATACTATACATAATATATATAATTTACATAATCTACAATATACATAATATACGTAATCTGCATCATATACTGTATATAATATATATTATAAATAATCTAATCTATATAATATACACAATATATGTAATCTACATAATGAACATCTACATCTTATCCGCAGCGCATGTCACATTAAATCTGTTTTTAAACTGGATTTGTGGAACTTTCCGCTCACCTCGGCTCTTCATGATGTAGTGAACAGCTCGGTCGCTGATGGCCGCATCACTCGGCTTGATGTCCAGAAACGGTTTGTTCCCGACTCCCATCGACACCATCTCCTTCAGACGCATCTCTGAACAGGGGATGAAGAAGAAGATAGAGGAGTCAGTTGATGAAGAAGAAGATAGAGGAGTCAGGAGATGAAGAAGATAATGGAGTCAGAAGATGAAGAAGAAGATAGAGGAGTCAGAAGAAGAAGATAGAGGAGTCAGGAGAAGAAGATAGAGGAGTCAGGAGAAGAAGATAGAGGAGTCAGAAGAAGAAGATAGAGGAGTCAGGAGAAGAAGATAGAGGAGTCAGGAGAAGAAGATAGAGGAGTCAGAAGAAGAAGATAGAGGAGTCAGGAGAAGAAGATAGAGGAGTCAGAAGAAGAAGATAGAGGAGTCAGGAGAAGAAGATAGAGGAGTCAGGAGAAGAAGATAGAGGAGTCAGAAGAAGAAGATAGAGGAGTCAGGAGAAGAAGATAGAGGAGTCAGGAGAAGAAGATAGAGGAGTCAGTTGATGAAGAAGAAGATAAAGGAGTCAGATGAAGAAGAAGATAAAGGAGTCAGTTGATGAAGATAGAGGAGTCAGGAGAAGAAGATAGAGGAGTCAGTTGATGAAGAAGAAGATAGAGGAATCAGGAGATGAAGAAGAAGATAGGAGTCAGGAGATGAAGATGATAAAGGAGTCAGGGGATGAAGAAGAAGATAGGAGTCAGGAGATGAAGAAGAAGATAGGAGTCAGGAGATGAAGATGATAAAGGAGTCAGGGGATGAAGAAGAAGATAGAGGAGTCAGTTGATGAAGAAGAAGATAGAGGAGTCAGGAGATGAAGAAGATAATGGAGTCAGAAGATGAAGAAGAAGATAGAGGAGTCAGAAGAAGAAGATAGAGGAGTCAGAAGAAGAAGATAGAGGAGTCAGGAGAAGAAGATAGAGGAGTCAGGAGAAGAAGATAGAGGAGTCAGTTGATGAAGAAGAAGATAAAGGAGTCAGATGAAGAAGAAGATAAAGGAGTCAGTTGATGAAGATAGAGGAGTCAGGAGAAGAAGATAGAGGAGTCAGTTGATGAAGAAGAAGATAGAGGAATCAGGAGATGAAGAAGAAGATAGGAGTCAGGAGATGAAGATGATAAAGGAGTCAGGGGATGAAGAAGAAGATAGGAGTCAGGAGATGAAGAAGAAGATAGAGGAGTCAGAAGATGAAGAATAAGATAGAGGAGTCAGAAGATGAAGAAGAAGATAATGGAGTCAGAAGATGAAGAAGAAGATAGAGGAGTCAGAAGAAGAAGATAGAGGAGTCAGGAGATGAAGAAGAAGATAGGAGTCAGGAGATGAAGATGATAAAGGAGTCAGGGGATGAAGAAGAAGATAGGAGTCAGGAGATGAAGATAGAGGAGTCAGAAGATGAAGAAGAAGATAATGGTGTCAGAAGATGAAGAAGAAGATAATGGTGTCAGAAGATGAAGAAGAAGATAAAGGAATCAGAAGAAGAAGATAGAGGAGTCAGAAGAAGAAGATAGAGGAGTCAGAAGATGAAGAAGAAGATAATGGAGTCAGAAGATGAAGAAGAAGATAGAGGAGTCAGAAGATGAAGAAGAAGATAATGGAGTCAGAAGATGAAGAAGAAGATAGAGGAGTCAGAAGAAGAAGATAGAGGAGTCAGAAGAAGAAGATAATGGAGTCAGAAGATGAAGAAGAAGATAAAGGAGTCATGAGAAGAAGATAGAGGAGTCAGGAGAAGAAGATAGAGGAGTCAGTTGATGAAGAAGAAGATAGAGGAATCAGGAGATGAAGAAGAAGATAGGAGTCAGGAGATGAAGATGATAAAGGAGTCAGGGGATGAAGAAGAAGATAGGAGTCAGGAGATGAAGATAGAGGAGTCAGAAGATGAAGAATAAGATAGAGGAGTCAGGAGATGAAGAAGAAGATAGAGGAGTCAGAAGAAGAAGATAGAGGAGTCAGAAGATGAAGAATAAGATAGAGGAGTCAGAAGATGAAGAATAAGATAGAGGAGTCAGAAGATGAAGAAGAAGATAAAGGAATCAGAAGAAGAAGATAGAGGAGTCAGAAGATGAAGAATAAGATAGAGGAGTCAGAAGAAGAAGAAGATAAAGGAATCAGAAGAAGAAGATAGAGGAGTCAGGAGATGAAGAAGAAGATAGAGGAGTCAGAAGAAGAAGAAGATAATGGAGTCAGAAGATGAAGAATAAGATAGAGGAGTCAGAAGAAGAAGATAGAGGAGTCAGGAGATGAAGAAGAAGATAATGGGGTCAGAAGATGAAGAAGATAGAGGAGTCAGGAGATGAAGAAGAAGATAATGGAGTCAGAAGATGAAGAAGATAGAGGAGTCAGGAGATGAAGAAGAAGATAAAGGAATCAGAAGAAGAAGATAGGAGTCAGGAGATGAAGAAGAAGATAGAGGAGTCAGAAGATGAAGAATAAGATAGAGGAGTCAGAAGAAGAAGAAGATAATGGAGTCAGAAGATGAAGATAGGAGTCAGGAGATGAAGAAGAAGATAGAGGAGTCAGAAGAAGAAGATAGAGGAGTCAGAAGATGAAGAATAAGATAGAGGAGTCAGAAGATGAAGAATAAGATAGAGGAGTCAGAAGATGAAGAAGAAGATAAAGGAATCAGAAGAAGAAGATAGAGGAGTCAGAAGATGAAGAATAAGATAGAGGAGTCAGAAGAAGAAGAAGATAAAGGAATCAGAAGAAGAAGATAGAGGAGTCAGGAGATGAAGAAGAAGATAGAGGAGTCAGAAGAAGAAGAAGATAATGGAGTCAGAAGATGAAGAATAAGATAGAGGAGTCAGAAGAAGAAGATAGAGGAGTCAGGAGATGAAGAAGAAGATAATGGGGTCAGAAGATGAAGAAGATAGAGGAGTCAGGAGATGAAGAAGAAGATAATGGAGTCAGAAGATGAAGAAGATAGAGGAGTCAGGAGATGAAGAAGAAGATAAAGGAATCAGAAGAAGAAGATAGGAGTCAGGAGATGAAGAAGAAGATAGAGGAGTCAGAAGATGAAGAATAAGATAGAGGAGTCAGAAGAAGAAGAAGATAATGGAGTCAGAAGATGAAGATAGGAGTCAGGAGATGAAGAAGAAGATAGAGGAGTCAGAAGATGAAGAATAAGATAGAGGAGTCAGAAGAAGAAGAAGATAAAGGAGTCAGAAGATGAAGAATAAGATAGAGGAGTCAGAAGAAGAAGATAGAGGAGTCAGGAGATGAAGAAGATAATGGGGTCAGAAGATGAAGAAGAAGAAGATAAAGGAGTCAGAAGAAGATAGAGGAGTCAGGAGAAGAAGATAGAGGAGTCAGTTGATGAAGAAGAAGATAGAGGAGTCAGGAGAAGAAGATAGAGGAGTCAGTTGATGAAGAAGAAGATAGAGGAATCAGGAGATGAAGAAGAAGATAGGAGTCAGGAGATGAAGATGATAAAGGAGTCAGGGGATGAAGAAGAAGATAGGAGTCAGGAGATGAAGAAGAAGATAGAGGAGTCAGTTGATGAAGAAGAAGATAGAGGAGTCAGGAGATGAAGAAGATAATGGAGTCAGAAGATGAAGAAGAAGATAGAGGAGTCAGAAGAAGAAGATAGAGGAGTCAGAAGAAGAAGATAGAGGAGTCAGGAGAAGAAGATAGAGGAGTCAGTTGATGAAGAAGAAGATAAAGGAGTCAGATGAAGAAGAAGATAAAGGAGTCAGTTGATGAAGATAGAGGAGTCAGAAGAAGAAGATAGAGGAGTCAGGAGAAGAAGATAGAGGAGTCAGGAGAAGAAGATAGAGGAGTCAGTTGATGAAGAAGAAGATAAAGGAGTCAGATGAAGAAGAAGATAAAGGAGTCAGTTGATGAAGATAGAGGAGTCAGGAGAAGAAGATAGAGGAGTCAGTTGATGAAGAAGAAGATAGAGGAATCAGGAGATGAAGAAGAAGATAGGAGTCAGGAGATGAAGATGATAAAGGAGTCAGGGGATGAAGAAGAAGATAGGAGTCAGGAGATGAAGAAGAAGATAGAGGAGTCAGAAGATGAAGAAGAAGATAATGGAGTCAGAAGATGAAGAATAAGATAGAGGAGTCAGAAGAAGAAGATAGAGGAGTCAGAAGATGAAGAAGAAGATAGGAGTCAGGAGATGAAGATGATAAAGGAGTCAGGAGATGAAGATAGAGGAGTCAGGAGATGAAGAAGAAGATAATGGTGTCAGAAGAAGAAGATAGAGGAGTCAGGAGATGAAGAAGAAGATAGAGGAGTCAGAAGATGAAGAAGAAGATAGAGGAGTCAGAAGAAGAAGATAGAGGAGTCAGGAGATGAAGAAGAAGATAGGAGTCAGGAGATGAAGATGATAAAGGAGTCAGGGGATGAAGAAGAAGATAGGAGTCAGGAGATGAAGAAGAAGATAGGAGTCAGGAGATGAAGATAGAGGAGTCAGAAGATGAAGAAGAAGATAATGGTGTCAGAAGATGAAGAAGAAGATAAAGGAATCAGAAGAAGAAGATAGAGGAGTCAGAAGAAGAAGATAGAGGAGTCAGAAGATGAAGAAGAAGATAATGGAGTCAGAAGATGAAGAAGAAGATAGAGGAGTCAGAAGATGAAGAAGAAGATAATGGAGTCAGAAGATGAAGAAGAAGATAGAGGAGTCAGAAGAAGAAGATAGAGGAGTCAGAAGAAGAAGATAATGGAGTCAGAAGATGAAGAAGAAGATAAAGGAGTCATGAGAAGAAGATAGAGGAGTCAGGAGAAGAAGATAGAGGAGTCAGTTGATGAAGAAGAAGATAGAGGAATCAGGAGATGAAGAAGAAGATAGGAGTCAGGAGATGAAGATGATAAAGGAGTCAGGGGATGAAGAAGAAGATAGGAGTCAGGAGATGAAGATAGAGGAGTCAGAAGATGAAGAAGAAGATAGAGGAGTCAGGAGATGAAGAAGAAGATAGAGGAGTCAGAAGAAGAAGAAGATAATGGAGTCAGAAGATGAAGAATAAGATAGAGGAGTCAGAAGAAGAAGATAGAGGAGTCAGGAGATGAAGAAGAAGATAATGGGGTCAGAAGATGAAGAAGATAGAGGAGTCAGGAGATGAAGAAGAAGATAATGGAGTCAGAAGATGAAGAAGATAGAGGAGTCAGGAGATGAAGAAGGAGATAAAGGAATCAGAAGAAGAAGATAGGAGT
>NC_046968.1:30729796-30734796 GCF_009769545.1 Cyclopterus lumpus
GTCCCGCGTCCTGAGCGCCGCCTCCATCTTCCTGTCGAACATCTTCCTGGTCTCCTGACACTTGGCCCAGGCGAAGCTGCACTGATGGAGGCCTCGCTCCCCCCGCAGCTCGCCCGCCGCCGCCTTCACCTCCTGGAAGCGCTGGTCTGGGATCAGCGGGTGCTGGCGCCGGTAGTCCTCCAGGCAGCCAATCACAGACTGGCATTTGTCCGGCAGCGTGCAGTCCTCCATACTGATGGCAGCTTGGTGACGCATTCCCTCCAACGCCCAGCCATAGGCCTGGAGGGGGGGGGGGATTATAAATGTTAAATAATACATCTGTAAAGATTATATTTTATATGAGATTAAACAAATATGCTCCAAATCTATATTAGATGAAGCTTTAACATTTATTTAACTGTATTTTATTTTGTGTAAAACAAAGTAATTTTGAACACGATAAATATAGAATTTAATTCATTGTGAATTTATAGGTTATCTTTGGTCAGTTTTACATAAATAAATCATAAATTAAGAGTCAAACTTGTAAGAACTAAAATAGAACATTTCATATTAAAGAAGTTCTAATATTTGTATTGTTTATGTTCATCATTTAAATTCATATCATTGTTTCTTTTGATCATGTTATAAAAGTGTGAATGTGAGAAAAAAGAAGCTTTGAAGTGAGTGAGTCCTCCTTTAGTGGAGATCTAGAGGGGGAGGTGTGTGTGTGTGTGTGTGTGTGTGTGTGTGTGTGTGTGTGTGTGAGTCTGTGTGTGTGTGTGTGTGTGTGTGAGTCTGTGTGTGTGAGTCTGTGTGTGTGAGTCTGTGTGTGTGTGTGTGTGTGCGTGTATACTCCTCCTCCTCTGTACCGTTCCCTCCTCCTCTGTACCGTTCCCTACTCCCCCTCTTCTTCTGTACCGTTCCCTCCTCCTCTGTACCGTTCCCTACTCCTCCTCTTCCTCTGTACCATTCCCTACTCTTCTTCACTGTTTGTACTGTTCCCTACTCCTCCTCCTCCTCTGTACCGTTCCCTCCTCCTCTTCTTCTTCTTCTGTACCGTTCCCTCCTCATCGTCTGTACCGTTCCCTACTCCTCCTCCTCCTCCTCCTCTGTACCGTTCCCTCCTCCTCTTCTTCTTCTTCTGTACCGTTCCCTCCTCATCGTCTGTACCGTTCCCTACTCCTCCTCCTCCTCCTCTTCTGTACCGTTCCCTCCTCCTCTTCTTCTTCTGTACCGTTCCCTCCTCCTCTTCTGTACCGTTCCCTCCTCCTCTTCTTCTTCTGTACCGTTCCCTCCTCCTCCTCTGTACCGTTCCCTACTCCTCTTCATCGTCTGTACCGTTCCCTACTCCTCTTCACTGTTTGTACCGTTCCCTACTCCTCTTCATCGTCTGTACCGTTCCCTACTCCTCTTCACTGTTTGTACCGTTCCCTACTCCTCTTCACTGTTTGTACCGTTCCCTACTCCTCTTCTTCTTCTGTACCGTTCCCTCCTCCTCCTCTGTACCGTTCCCTACTCCTCTTCACTGTTTGTACCGTTCCCTACTCCTCTTCTTCTTCTGTACCGTTCCCTACTCCTCTTCACTGTTTGTACCGTTCCCTACTCCTCTTCTCCTCTGTACCGTTCCCTACTCCTCTTCTTCTGTACCGTTCCCTACTCCTCTTCTTCTTCTGTACCGTTCCCTCCTTCTCCTCTGTACCGTTCCCTACTCCTCTTCTTCTTCTGTACCGTTCCCTACTCCTCTTCATCGTCTGTACCGTTCCCTACTCCTCTTCACTGTTTGTACCGTTCCCTACTCCTCTTCTTCTTCTGTACCGTTCCCTCCTCCTCCTCCTCTGTACCGTTCCCTACTCCTCTTCACTGTTTGTACCGTTCCCTACTCCTCTTCTTCTTCTGTACCGTTCTCTCCTCCTCCTCTGTACCGTTTCCTACTCCTCTTCTTCTTCTGTACCGTTCCCTCCTCCTCCTCTGTACCGTTCCCTCCTCCTCCTCTGTACCGTTCCCTCCTCTTCTTCTTCCTCTGTACCGTTCCCTACTCCTCTTCTTCTTCTGTACCGTTCCCTCCTCCTCCTCTGTACCGTTCCCTACTCCTCATCGTCTGTACCGTTCCCTACTCCTCTTCATCGTCTGTACCGTTCCCTACTCCTCTTCACTGTTTGTACCGATCCCTACTCCTCTTCTTCTTCTGTACCGTTCCCCAGACATCATTACATTTCATGTCATTTAGCTGACGCTTTTATCCAAAGCGACTTACAATAAGTGCATTAAACCATGAGTCCAAACATCATCCGTACCGCTTCTCCTCCTCCTACTATTCCCTACTCCTACTTGTCGTTACTGTTATCTACTCCTGCCCTTCTGTACTGTTCCCTACTACGCCTCCTCTGTACGGTTCCCTACGCCTCCTCTTCACTGTTCTCTACTTGTCGTTACTTTTCTCTACTCCTTGTTGTCTATACGGTTCTCTACTCTATACGGTTCCCCAGGCCTCCTCTATACTGTTCCCTAGGCCTCCTTTTCACTGTTACCTACTTGTTGTTACTGTTCCCTAGGCCTCCTCTATACTGTTCCCTAGGCCTCCTTTTCACTTTTAACTACTTGTTGTTACTGTTCCCTACTCCTCCTATATACCGTTCCCTAGGCCTCCTTTTCACTTTTACCTACTTGTTGTTACTGTTCCCTAGGCCTCCTCTATACTGTTCCCTAGGCCTCCTTTTCACTTTTAACTACTTGTTGTTACTGTTCCCTTCTCCTCCTATATACCGTTCCCTAGGCCTCCTTTTCACTGTTACCTACTTGTTGTTACTGTTCCCTAGGCCTCCTCTACACTGTTCCCTAGGCCTCCTCTATACTGTTACCTACTTGTTGTTACTGTTCCCTAGGCCTCCTCTATACTGTTCCCTAGGCCTCCTTTTCACTGTTACCTACTTGTTGTTACTGTTCCCTCCTCCTCCTCTATAATGTTCCCTAGGCCTCCTTTTCACTGTTACCTAGGCCTCCTTTTCACTGTTACCTACTTGTTGTTACTGTTCCCTCCTCCTCCTCTATAATGTTCCCTAGGCCTCCTTTTCACTGTTACCTACTTGTTGTTACTGTTCCCTAGGCCTCCTCTACACTGTTCCCTAGGCCTCCTCTACACTGTTCCCTCCTCCTCCTCTATAATGTTCCCTAGGCCTCCTTTTCACTGTTACCTAGGCCTCCTTTTCACTGTTACCTACTTGTTGTTACTGTTCCCTAGGCCTCCTCTACACTGTTCCCTAGGCCTCCTCTACACTGTTCCCTCCTCCTCCTCTATAATGTTCCCTAGGCCTCCTTTTCACTGTTACCTAGGCCTCCTTTTCACTGTTACCTACTTGTTGTTACTGTTCCCTAGGCCTCCTCTACACTGTTCCCTAGGCCTCCTCTACACTGTTCCCTCCTCCTCCTCTATAATGTTCCCTAGGCCTCCTTTTCACTGTTACCTAGGCCTCCTTTTCACTGTTACCTACTTGTTGTTACTGTTCCCTAGGCCTCCTCTACACTGTTCCCTAGGCCTCCTCTACACTGTTCCCTAGGCCTCCTCTATACTGTTCCCTAGGCCTCCTCTACACTGTTCCCTAGGCCTCCTCTATACTGTTCCCTAGGCCTCCTTTTCACTGTTACCTACTTGTTGTTACTGTTAAATCAGTTCAACCTTGATGTTGGCATGATGCTAGCATGCTGTCCACGTTGTTACCATGTTGTTGGCTAGTTAGCATGCTGTCCACATTGTTACCATGTTGATGGCTAGTTAGCATGCTGTCCACATTGTTACCATGTTGTTGGCTAGTTAGCATGCTGTCCACATTGTTACCATGTTGTTGGCTAGTTAGCATGCTGTCCACGTTGTTAGCTTGCTGTTTACATTGTCGAAAAGCTGTTGGCATATTATCGGCATGTTGTTGGCATGTTGTCCATATTGTTGTTATGTTGTTATCATGTTGTTAGCATAACCCTTATCTCTAAAGCAGCAGAATGAAACAGGAAATCATCCACTTAATGTTTTTACATTTATTCAGCTGCTGCTTTAAGAAACAGTTTCATGACAAGCAGCTGGTTCTCAAGGAGAACAACGTCAGTCTGACTCATATTTACAGTCTAAACCAATTCAATTCAATTCAGTTTATTTTGTATAGCCTAATATCACAACCTCCCCTCAGAGGGCTTTACAATCTGTACACATACGACATCCCTGACCTTTGACCTCACATCGGATCAGGAAAAACTCCCCAAAAATAACCTTTGACAGGGAAAAAAGGGAAGAACCCTTCAGGAGAGCAACAGAGGAGGATCCCTCTCCCCGGATGGACAGAAGAATAGATGTCATGTGACCAGATGAACACTAGATGTCATGTGACCAGATGAACAATAGATGTCATGTGACCAGATGAACACTAGATGTCATGTGACCAGATGAACAATAGATGTCATGTGACCAGATGAACACTAGATGTCATGTGACCAGATGAACAATAGATGTCATGTGACCAGATGAACACTAGATGTCATGTGACCAGATGAACAATAGATGTCATGTGACCAGATGCACACTAGATGTCATGTGACCAGATGAACAATAGATGTCATGTGACCAGATGAACACTAGATGTCATGTGACCAGATGAACAATAGATGTCATGTGACCAGATGAACAATAGATGTCATGTGACCAGATGAACACTAGATGTCATGTGACCAGATGAACAATAGATGTCATGTGACCAGATGAACACTAGATGTCATGTGACCAGATGAACAATAGATGTCATGTGACCAGATGAACACTAGATGTCATGTGACCAGATGAACAATAGATGTCATGTGACCAGATGAACAATAGATGTCATGTGACCAGATGAACAATAGATGTCATGTGACCAGATGAACAATAGATGTCATGTGACCAGATGAACACTAGATGTCATGTGACCAGATGAACAATAGATGTCATGTGACCAGATGAACAATAGATGTCATGTGACCAGATGAACAATAGATGT
>NC_046968.1:30739796-30780513 GCF_009769545.1 Cyclopterus lumpus
ACACCATCATAAACAACACCATAAACACCATAAACACCACCATAAACAACACCATAAACAACACCATAAACAACACCATAAACACCACCATAAACACCATCATACACAACACCATAAACACCATCATAAACAACACCATAAACACCACCATACACAACACCATACACAACACCATAAACACCACCATAAACAATATAAACACCACCATACACAACACCATAAACAACACCATAAACACCACCATAAACAACACCATAAACACCATCATAAACAACACCATAAACAACACCATAAACACCACCATAAACACCATAAACACCATCATACACAACACCATAAACACCATCATACACAACACCATAAACAACACCATAAACACCACCATAAACACCATAAACACCATCATACACAACACCATAAACACCACCATAAACAACACCATAAACAACACCATAAACAACACCATAAACACCATAAACACCATCATACACAACACCATAAACACCACCATAAACAACACCATAAACAACACCATAAACACCATCAACAATATAAACACCATCATACACAACACCATAAACAACACCATAAACACCATCATACACAACACCATAAACACCATCATAAACAACACCATAAACAACACCATAAACACCATCATAAACAACACCATAAACAACACCATAAACACCATCATACACAACACCATAAACACCATCATAAACAACACCATAAACACTATAAACACCACCATAAACAACACTATAAACACCACCATAAACAATACCATAAACACCATAAACAACACCATCATAAACAATACCATAAACAACACCATAAACACTATAAACAGTACCATAAACAACACCATAAACACCACCATAAACAACACCATAAACACCACCATAAACACCATAAACACCACCATAGACACCATAAACAACACAATAAACAACACCATAAACACCATAAACAACACCATAAACACCATAAACAACACCATAAACACCACCATAAACAACACCATAAACACCACCATAAACACCATAAACACCACCATAAACAACACCATAAACACCATAAACACCACCATAGACACCATAAACAACACAATAAACAACACCATAAACACCATAAACAACACCATAAACAACACCATAAGCAGTACCTGGTCTAGGAAGCTGTACATGTCGACAGCCCGCTCCAGGTTCTGACCCGCGGCGTTGACCCGCTGGGAGAAGTCCTGGAGCTGAGCCCAGAAAGAGTGAACTTTGACCTCGTAGGCGTGCAGGTCAGCTGACCTCATGTGACCCCAACGATCCAGATGACTCAGCAACTCCTCCCCTCGTCTGCAGCGCTCCTGAAGAGGAAGATGAGGAGGACATGTGTGAGGAGTGTGTGTGTGTATAAATGTGTGTGTGTGTGTGTATGAATGTGTGTGTGTGTATAAATGTATGTGTGTGTGTGTATGAATGTGTGTGTGTGTGTATAAATGTATGTGTGTGTGTGTATGAATGTGTGTGTGTGTATAAATGTATGTGTGTGTGTATGTATGTGTGTTTATGAATGAATGAATGAATGTGTGTATGTGTGTGTAAGAATGTGTGTGTTATGAATGTGTATGAATATGTGTGTGAATGTGTGTGTGTGTGTGTATGTATGAATGAATGAATGTGTGTATGTATGTGTGGGTGTATGAATGTGTGTAAGAATGTGTGTGTGTTATGAATGTGTATGAATATGTGTGTGAATGTGTGTGTGTGTGTGTGTATGTATGTGTGTGTGCGTGTGCGTGTGTATGTGTATGTGTGTGTGTCTATGAATGTGTGTATGTATGCACGTATGTATGTGTGTGCGTGTATGTATGCATGTATGTTTGCGTGTGTGTGTATGTGTGCACGTATGTATGTATGTATGTATGTGTGTGTGTGTGTGTGTGTGTGTCCTACATATGCAGTTGTGTGAAACTCTTTGAAGTCCAGTTGTTTCTTCTTGAGGAGCTCCAGAGAATCTTCTGCTTCATTCAGACTCTTGAGAACAACTTCACCGACGTCCTGCAGCCACAAGCTCACCTGTTCACCAAGTACACATGAGTATGTATAAGTACATGAGCCACAAGCTCACCAAGTACACATGAGTATGTATAAGTACATGAGCCACGAGCTCACCAAGTACACATGAGTATGAGTATGTATAAGTACATGAGCCACGAGCTCACCTGTTCACCAAGTACACATGAGTATGTATAAGTACATGAGCCACGAGCTCACCAAGTACACATGAGTATGAGTATGTATAAGTACATTAGCCACAAGCTCACCAAGTACACATGAGTATAAGTATGTATAAGTACATGAGCCACGAGCTCACCTGTTCACCAAGTACACATGAGTATGAGTATGTATAAGTACATTGGCCACAAGCTCACCAAGTACACATGAGTATAAGTATGTATAAGTACATGAGCCACGAGCTCAGCTGTTCACCAAGTACACATGAGTATGTATAAGTACATGAGCCACAAGCTCACCAAGTACACATGAGTATAAGTATGTATAAGTACATGAGCCACAAGCTCACCAAGTACACATGAGTATAAGTATGTATAAGTACATGAGCCACAAGCTCACCTGTTCACCAAGTACACATGAGTATGTATAAGTACATGAGCCACGAGCTCACCTGTTCACCAAGTACACATGAGTATAAGTATGTATAAGTACATGAGCCATGAGCTCACCAAGTACACATGAGTATGAGTATGTATAAGTACATGAGCCACAAGCTCACCAAGTACACATGAGTATAAGTATGTATAAGTACATGAGCCACAAGCTCACCAAGTACACATGAGTATGTATAAGTACATGAGCCACGAGCTCACCTGTTCACCAAGTACACATGAGTATAAGTATGTATAAGTACATGAGCCACAAGCTCACCAAGTACACATGAGTATGTATAAGTACATGAGCCACGAGCTCACCTGTTCACCTAGTACACATGAGTATGTATAAGTACATGAGCCACGAGCTCACCAAGTACACATGAGTATGAGTATGTATAAGTACATTAGCCACAAGCTCACCAAGTACACATGAGTATAAGTATGTATAAGTACATGAGCCACGAGCTCACCTGTTCACCAAGTACACATGAGTATGAGTATGTATAAGTACATTGGCCACAAGCTCACCAAGTACACATGAGTATAAGTATGTATAAGTACATGAGCCACGAGCTCAGCTGTTCACCAAGTACACATGAGTATGTATAAGTACATGAGCCACAAGCTCACCAAGTACACATGAGTATAAGTATGTATAAGTACATGAGCCACAAGCTCACCAAGTACACATGAGTATAAGTATGTATAAGTACATGAGCCACAAGCTCACCTGTTCATCAAGTACACATGAGTATGTATAAGTACATGAGCCACGAGCTCACCTGTTCACCAAGTACACATGAGTATAAGTATGTATAAGTACATGAGCCATGAGCTCACCAAGTACACATGAGTATGAGTATGTATAAGTACATGAGCCACAAGCTCACCAAGTACACATGAGTATAAGTATGTATAAGTACATGAGCCACAAGCTCACCAAGTACACATGAGTATGTATAAGTACATGAGCCACGAGCTCACCTGTTCACCAAGTACACATGAGTATAAGTATGTATAAGTACATGAGCCACAAGCTCACCAAGTACACATGAGTATGTATAAGTACATGAGCCACGAGCTCACCTGTTCACCTAGTACACATGAGTATGAGTATGTATAAGTACATGAGCCACGAGCTCACCAAGTACACATGAGTATAAGTATGTATAAGTACATGAGCCACGAGCTCACCAAGTACACGAGTATGAGTATGTATAAGTACATGAGCCACAAGCTCACCAAGTACACATGAGTATGAGTATGTATAAGTACATGAGCCACGAGCTAACCTGTTCACCTAGTACACATGAGTATAAGTATGTATAAGTACATGAGCCACGAGCTCACCTGTTCACCAAGTACACATGAGTATGAGTATAAGTACATGAGCCACAAGCTCACCAAGTACACATGAGTATAAGTATGTATAAGTACATGAGCCACAAGCTCACCAAGTACACATGAGTATGTATAAGTACATGAGCCACGAGCTCACCTGTTCACCAAGTACACATGAGTATGAGTATGTATAAGTACATGAGCCACGAGCTCACCTGTTCACCAAGTACACATGAGTATAAGTATGTATAAGTACATGAGCCACGAGCTCACCTGTTCACCAAGTACACATGAGTATGAGTATGTATAAGTACATGAGCCACGAGCTCACCTGTTCACCAAGTACACATGAGTATAAGTATGTATAAGTACATGAGCCACGAGCTCACCTGTTCACCTAGTACACATGAGTATAAGTATGTATAAGTACATGAGCCACGAGCTCACCTGTTCACCAAGTACACATGAGTATGAGTATGTATAAGTACATGAGCCACAAGCTCACCAAGTACACATGAGTATAAGTATGTATAAGTACATGAGCCACGAGCTCACCAAGTACACATGAGTATAAGTATGTATAAGTACATGAGCCACGAGCTCACCAAGTACACATGAGTATGAGTATGTATAAGTACATGAGCCACGAGCTCACCTGTTCACCTAGTACACATGAGTATGTATAAGTACATGAGCCACGAGCTCACCTGTTCACCAAGTACACATGAGTATAAGTATGTATAAGTACATGAGCCACGAGCTCACCAAGTACACATGAGTATGAGTATGTATAAGTACATGAGCCACGAGCTCACCTGTTCACCTAGTACACATGAGTATGTATAAGTACATGAGCCACGAGCTCACCTGTTCACCAAGTACACATGAGTATGAGTATGTATAAGTACATGAGCCACAAGCTCAGTATAAGTATATGAGACATTAAACACCTCTGTGTCCATATGGACCGAATAATGAGGATGAAGTGATCATGTGACCTGCTGACAGGTGCGTACTGAGCGTGCTCAGACCGACCTCGGTGAAGCCCGTCTCCAGGCTCCTGAAGTCCAGAATGAATTGCAGCTCCTGAGTCCTGGAGTTGGACAGAGTCACCAGACGGTGCAGCAGCTCGTCCACCCTGTCGTACAGCGCGGACGCCGTCTCCACCGCCGCGCTCACGCCGAGGACGCCGCCGCCCTCTCTGCGGAGACCGGACAGCGAGGCCCCGCCCTCCTGCTGCAGCTGCACCAATCGGGTGTCTTCGAGGATGTTGCGCATCACTTCCTGGTACCTGGACAACAGCAGCTCGGCCCCCTGGGAAACATAAAGGGAGTGTGAAGACAGTGTGTGTGTGTGTGTGTGTGTGTGTGTGTGTGTGTGTGTGTGTTACCTCTGCTGCAACAGGTAAACGTGTGTCCTGCAGGATGTTGATGGTTTTCTGCAGCAGCTTGATGACGTCTTCACACTGATTGGTCAGCTGCTCCACTCGCTTATCAAAATAAAACAGAATGATTTGTTGTTCATTTTCACAAAATAAAAGTCTGTGACAGTGTGTGTGAGTGTGTGACAGTGTATGTGTGTGAGTGTGTGTGTGTGTGTGTGAGTGTGTGTGTGTGACAGTGTGTGTGTGTGAGACAGTGTGTGTGTGTGACAGTGTGTGTGTGTGTGACAGTGTGTGCGTGTGTGACACTGTGTGTGTGTGTGACAGTGTGTGCGTGTGTGACAGTGTGTGTGTGTGAGACAGTGTGTGTGTGACAGTGTGTGTGTGTGTGTGACAGTGTGTGTGTGTGACAGTGTGTGTGTGTGTGACAGTGTGTGCGTGTGTGACAGTGTGTGTGTGTGTGACAGTGTGTGCGTGTGTGACTGTGTGTGCGTGTGTGACACTGTGTGTGTGTGAGACAGTGTGTGTGTGTGTGTTTGTGTGTGTGACAGTGTGTGCGTGTGTGACAGTGTGTGTGTGTGTAGAGGACTGACTGATCTGAAGCAGAGCCAGCTGCTCTGACTGAAGCTGAAGGAACCTCCAAACTTTGCAGGAAGCTGCTGGAGATCCACTTTTTTCTGAAGAGACTTCAGAGAGAACACCACCTCCACCTGCGCACACACGCACACGCACACGCACACGCAGAGAACCTCGACAGTGGATCCTGAATTGAACGTTCAATGTTATCAGGTGATCATGTAGTCAGGTGATCATGTAGTCAGGTGATCATGTACTCAGGTGATCATGTAGTCATGTGATCAGGTAGTCAGGTGATCGTGTAGTCAGGTGATCTTGTAGTCAGGTGATCAGGTAGTCAGGTGATCAGGTAGTCAGGTGATCTTGTAGTCAGGTGATCAGGTAGTCAGGTGATCAGGTAGTCAGGTGATCTTGTAGTCAGGTGATCAGGTAGTCAGGTAATCAGGTAGTCAGGTGATCGTGTAGTCAGGTGATCAGGTAGTCAGGTGATCTTGTAGTCAGGTGATCAGGTAGTCAGGTAATCAGGTAGTCAGGTGATCGTGTAGTCAGGTGATCAGGTAGTCAGGTGATCTTGTAGTCAGGTGATCAGGTAGTCAGGTGATCTTGTAGTCAGGTAGTCAGGTGATCGTGTAGTCAGGTGATCATGTAGTCAGGTGATCAGGTAGTCAGGTGATCTTGTAGTCAGGTGATCAGGTAGTCAGGTGATCAGGTAGTCAGGTGATCGTGTAGTCAGGTGATCATGTAGTCAGGTGATCGTGTAGTCAGGTGATCAGGTAGTCAGGTGATCTTGTAGTCAGGTGATCAGGTAGTCAGGTGATCGTGTAGTCAGGTGATCATGTAGTCAGGTGATCAGGTAGTCAGGTGATCGTGTAGTCAGGTGATCAGGTAGTCAGGTGATCGTGTAGTCAGGTGATCAGGTAGTCAGGTGATCGTGTAGTCAGGTGATCATGTAGTCAGGTGATCAGGTAGTCAGGTGATCGTGTAGTCAGGTGATCAGGTAGTCAGGTGATCGTGTAGTCAGGTGATCAGGTAGTCAGGTGATCTTGTAGTCAGGTGATCAGGTAGTCAGGTGATCTTGTAGTCAGGTGATCAGGTAGTCAGGTGATCAGGTGATCATGTAGTCAGGTGATCATGTAGTCAGGTGATCTTGTAGTCAGGAGATCTGGTAGTCAGGTGATCAGGTAGTCAGGTGATCAGGTGATCATGTAGTCAGGTGATCGTGTAGTCAGGTGATCAGGTAGTCAGGTGATCTTGTAGTCAGGTGATCATGTAGTCAGGTGATCATGTACTCAGGTGATCATGTAGTCAGGTGATCGTGTAGTCAGGTGATCGTGTAGTCAGGTGATCAGGTAGTCAGGTGATCAGGTAGTCAGGTAATCAGGTAGTCAGGTGATCTTGTAGTCAGGTGATCAGGTAGTCAGATGATCAGGTGATCATGTAGTCAGGTGATCAGGTAGTCAGGTGATCAGGTAGTCAGGTGATCGTGTAGTCAGGTGATCTTGTAGTCAGGTGATCAGGTAGTCAGGTGATCGTGTAGTCAGGTGATCAGGTAGTCAGGTGATCTTGTAGTCAGGTAGTCAGGTGATCGTGTAGTCAGGTGATCATGTAGTCAGGTGATCAGGTAGTCAGGTGATCTTGTAGTCAGGTGATCAGGTAGTCAGGTGATCAGGTAGTCAGGTGATCGTGTAGTCAGGTGATCATGTAGTCAGGTGATCAGGTAGTCAGGTGATCGTGTAGTCAGGTGATCAGGTAGTCAGGTGATCTTGTAGTCAGGTGATCAGGTAGTCAGGTGATCGTGTAGTCAGGTGATCATGTAGTCAGGTGATCAGGTAGTCAGGTGATCGTGTAGTCAGGTGATCAGGTAGTCAGGTGATCGTGTAGTCAGGTGATCAGGTAGTCAGGTGATCGTGTAGTCAGGTGATCATGTAGTCAGGTGATCAGGTAGTCAGGTGATCGTGTAGTCAGGTGATCAGGTAGTCAGGTGATCGTGTAGTCAGGTGATCAGGTAGTCAGGTGATCTTGTAGTCAGGTGATCAGGTAGTCAGGTGATCTTGTAGTCAGGTGATCAGGTAGTCAGGTGATCAGGTGATCATGTAGTCAGGTGATCATGTAGTCAGGTGATCTTGTAGTCAGGAGATCTGGTAGTCAGGTGATCAGGTAGTCAGGTGATCAGGTGATCATGTAGTCAGGTGATCGTGTAGTCAGGTGATCAGGTAGTCAGGTGATCTTGTAGTCAGGTGATCATGTAGTCAGGTGATCATGTACTCAGGTGATCATGTAGTCAGGTGATCGTGTAGTCAGGTGATCGTGTAGTCAGGTGATCAGGTAGTCAGGTGATCAGGTAGTCAGGTAATCAGGTAGTCAGGTGATCTTGTAGTCAGGTGATCAGGTAGTCAGATGATCAGGTGATCATGTAGTCAGGTGATCGTGTAGTCAGGTGATCTTGTAGTCAGGTGATCAGGTAGTCAGGTGATCGTGTAGTCAGGTGATCAGGTAGTCAGGTGATCTTGTAGTCAGGTGATCATGTAGTCAGGTGATCAGGTAGTCAGGTGATCGTGTAGTCAGGTGATCAGGTAGTCAGATGATCAGGTGATCATGTAGTCAGGTGATCATGTATACAGGTGATCTTGTAGTCAGGTGATCGTGTAGTCAGGTGATCAGGTGATCAGGTGATCATGTAGTCAGGTGATCTTGTAGTCAGGAGATCTGGTAGTCAGGAGATCTGGTAGTCAGGTGATCAGGTAGTCAGGTGATCAGGTAGTCAGGTGATCGTGTAGTCAGGTGATCAGGTAGTCAGGTGATCATGTAGTCAGGTGATCATGTAGTCAGGTGATCATGTAGTCAGGTGATCAGGTAGTCAGGTGATCGTGTAGTCAGGTGATCAGGTAGTCAGGTGATCAGGTAGTCAGGTAATCAGGTAGTCAGGTGATCTTGTAGTCAGGTGATCGTGTAGTCAGGTGATCTTGTAGTCAGGTGATCAGGTAGTCAGGTGATCGTGTAGTCAGGTGATCAGGTAGTCAGGTGATCAGGTAGTCAGGTGATCGTGTAGTCAGGTGATCTTGTAGTCAGGTGATCAGGTGATCATGTAGTCAGGTGATCAGGTAGTCAGGTGATCGTGTAGTCAGGTGATCAGGTGATCATGTAGTCAGGTGATCAGGTAGTCAGGTGATCGTGTAGTCAGGTGATCAGGTGATCATGTAGTCAGGTGATCAGGTAGTCAGGTGATCGTGTAGTCAGGTGATCAGGTAGTCAGGTGATCTTGTGATCAGGTAGTCAGGTGATCTTGTAGTCAGGTGATCATGTAGTCAGGTGATCATGTAGTCAGGTGATCTTGTAGTCAGGAGATCTGGTAGTCAGGTGATCTTGTAGTCAGGAGATCTGGTAGTCAGGTGATCAGGTAGTCAGGTGATCAGGTAGTCAGGTGATCGTGTAGTCAGGTAGTCAGGTGATCGTGTAGTCAGGTAGTCAGGTGATCGTGTAGTCAGGTAGTCAGGTGATCTTGTAGTCAGGTGATCAGGTGATTGTGTAGTCAGGTGATCGTGTAGTCAGGTAGTCAGGTGATCGTGTAGTCAGGTAGTCAGGTGATCGTGTAGTCAGGTAGTCAGGTGATCTTGTAGTCAGGTGATCAGGTGATTGTGTAGTCAGGTGATTGTGTAGTCAGGTGATCAGGTGATTGTGTAGTCAGGTGATTGTGTAGTCAGGTGATTGTGTAGTCAGGTGATTGTGTAGTCAGGTGATTGTGTAGTCAGGTGATCGTGTAGTCAGGTGATCGTGTAGTCAGGTGATCAGTTAGTCAGGTGATCAGTTAGTCAGGTGATTGTGTAGTCAGGTGATCAGGTAGTCAGGTGATCAGTTAGTCAGGAGATCTGGTAGTCAGGTGATCAGGTAGTCAGGTGATCTTGTAGTCAGGTGATCAGGTAGTCAGGTGATCGTGTAGTCAGGTAGTCAGGTGATCTTGTAGTCAGGTAGTCAGGTGATCTTGTAGTCAGGTGATCAGGTGATTGTGTAGTCAGGTGATTGTGTAGTCAGGTGATCAGGTGATTGTGTAGTCAGGTGATCAGGTGATTGTGTAGTCAGGTGATTGTGTAGTCAGGTGATTGTGTAGTCAGGTGATTGTGTAGTCAGGTGATTGTGTAGTCAGGTGATCGTGTAGTCAGGTGATCAGTTAGTCAGGTGATCAGTTAGTCAGGTGATCAGGTGATCAGTTAGTCAGGTGATTGTGTAGTCAGGTGATCAGGTAGTCAGGTGATCAGTTAGTCAGGTGATCAGGTGATCAGTTAGTCAGGTGATCAGGTAGTCAGGTGATCAGGTGATACCTGCATGGCTGCAGGTTTGTCCAGACGCAGAGACGAGTCCTTGTCGACCAGCAGGAGGACGGAGTGGACATTTTCCTGAGAGACACGAGTTGACTGTTTACTTTCACTTTGTTTACCTGTCGCCCTCTGCTGGTCACGGACCAATCAGAACACAGTGTGACTGATCATATATTTTTTATATATATATGCGTTTCAGACTCACCTTCAGGGCCCTGAGGGCGGAGAACAGGGCCGGGACAGGAGCAGCTCTGCGGGCGTCCACCAGCACCGTCAGCCCCAACGCTCCCACCTCCTTCCTGTTCCACACAGGAAGTGATGTCAGAGGAAGAACACAGGCTTGGGGAGGGAGGGCAGGGGGGAGGGGTCCTACCTGAGGGTGGAGGAGTCCTACCTGAGGGTGGAGGAGTAGTAGAGCAGGAGGCGCAGCAGCTCGGCGGCGTCACAATCGGGGTCGGACCACACGGAGCTCCTGCTGCAGACCGTCAGCAGAGCTCGACCACACCGGTCTCTGGTCCCTGAACACAACATGATGCATTCAAGGACCAGCAGGAAACCCAGGAATACTCCCACAGTAGTATTTATATACTGTATTTATATAATATATATTCTCTGTTTGTTTTATTGATTATTGATTTCTGCTGTTTCAAACTGGGGGAAAATAAAGCTGATTCGTTGATGAGAAATTAATAAGAGAACGTAAACTGGAAGTTTAATTATGTAAACAAACAATAAACATGGAGAATGTTTGTGTTGGAGGGAAAGTCACATGATTTATACTAAAACAACATAAACACTTCATGAATGCTTTAGAGAGCGTTCATGGTCATCATCAGCCTACTAATTATTAAAATAAAACTGATTTAGTCATGTTAAACATTCTGCACAAAGCAGATTATAACAATGATATATTATATTCATATAATAATTTTAATAAAGATATATTATATATATTATAATTCATATAATCATTATAATGATGATATATTATGATTCATATAATCTTTATAATAATGATATATATATATTATAATCATATATTCATATAATTATAATAATGATATATTATATATATTATAATCATTATTATTATATATTATATATATAATATGCATATAATTATAAAATCATTATAATAAAGATATATTTTATATATTATAATTCATATAATCATTATAATGATATATTATATATATTGTAATCATTATAATAATGATATATTATATATATTATAATCATATATTCATATAAGCATTAGAATGATATATTATAATATTATAATCATAATAATATATATATTATAATTATATAATCATTATAATGATATATTATATATATTATATTCATATAATCATTATAATGATATATTATATATATATTATAATCATATATTCATATAATCATTATATATTATAAATATATTCATATAAGCATTATAATTATCATATATTATATTCATATAATCATTTTAATAAAGATATTATAATTCATATAATCATTATAATGATCATATATTATATATATTATATTCATATATATATAATCATTAAGATATATTATATATATTATAATCATATAATCATTATAATGATGATATATTATATATATTCTAATAATATATTCATATAATCATTATAATGATGATATATTATATATATTCTAATAATATATTCATATAATCATTATAATGATGATATATTATATATATTCTAATCATATATTCATATAATCATTATATATTATATATATTGTAATCATATATTCATATAATCATTATATATTATAAATATATTCATATAAGCATTATAATTATCATATATTATATTCATATAATCATTTTAATAAAGATATTATAATTCATATAATCATTATAATGATCATATATTATATATATTATATTCATATATATATAATCATTAAGATATATTATATATATTATAATCATATAATCATTATAATGATGATATATTATATATATTCTAATAATATATTCATATAATCATTATAATGATGATATATTATATATATTCTAATAATATATTCATATAATCATTATAATGATGATATATTATATATATTCTAATCATATATTCATATAATCATTATATATTATATATATTCTAATCATATATTCATATAATCATTATAATGATGATATATATATATATATTCTAATCATATATTCAGAATCTGTTGCAGTAATTTTCTTTTCTCTTTCTGTGTTTTTTGTGTATTTTGAAAGACGTTTCTCAAAGATCAGGTTCTGGGTCTAAACCAGGTTCTGGTTTCGGTTCTGTATCTGTTCTGTGTTTAGGTTCTTGGTCTAAACCTAGTTCTGGTTCTGCTTCTGTTCTGGGTTTAGGTTCTGAGTCTAAACCTGGTTCTGGTTTGATTATATTCTGGGTTTAGGTTCTGGTTCCGATTCTTTTCTTGGTTCAGGTTCTGGATGAAACCTGGTTCTGGTTCAGATTCTGTTCTGGGTTCAGGTCTCCAGGTCTTTCTCACCAGGCAGACAGAGCGCTCCAGAGCGTAGCAGCACAGAGTAGAAGCTGAACTGGGAGGACTGGGTGAGCCGTACTGGGACTGTGGTAGCAGCTGATGGGTCCAGCTGTGGTTCGGGTTCTGTTGGACTGGGACCAGTAGACAGGGGGACGAGATGGCCCGGAGGTCTGCTGAGGTCTGAGGAGTCTTTACATTTAGAACAACATTCATTGTGTTTATTATTATCATTTAAGTCATTAACCTGTCGTCACACTAACTAGTCAACATAGGTCAATGACCTGTCCTCACACTAACTAGTCAACATAGGTCATTAACCTGTCCTCACACTAACTAGTCAACATAAGTCATTAACCTGTCCTCACACTAACTAGTCAACATAAGTCATTAACCTGTCCTCACACTAACTAGTCAACATAAGTCATTAACCTGTCCTCACACTAACTAGTCAACATAAGTCAATGACCTGTCCTCACACTAACTAGTCAACATAAGTCATTAACCTGTCCTCACACTAACTAGTCAACATAAGTCATTAACCTGTCGTCACACTAACTAGTCAACATAAGTCATTAACCTGTCCTCACACTAACTAGTCAACATAGGTCATTAACCTGTCCTCACACTAACTAGTCAACATAAGTCAATGACCTGTTGTCACACTAACTAGTCAACATAAGTCAATGACCTGTCCTCACACTAACTAGTCAACATAAGTCATTAACCTGTCCTCACACTAACTAGTCAACATAAGTCAATGACCTGTCCTCACACTAACTAGTCAACATAAGTCAATGACCTGTCGTCAGACTAACTAGTCAACATAGGTCATTAACCTGTCGTCACACTAACTACTCAACATAAGTCAATGACCTGTCCTCACACTAACTAGTCAACATAAGTCAATGACCTGTTGTCACACTAACTAGTCAACATAGGTCATTAACCTGTCCTCACACTAACTAGTCAACATAAGTCAATGACCTGTTGTCACACTAACTAGTCAACATAGGTCATTAACCTGTCCTCACACTAACTAGTCAACATAAGTCATTAACCTGTCCTCACACTAACTAGTCAACATAAGTCAATGACCTGTCGTCACACTAACTACTCAACATAAGTCAATGACCTGTCCTCACACTAACTAGTCAACATAAGTCATTAACCTGTCCTCACACTAACTACTCAACATAAGTCATTAACCTGTCCTCACACTAACTACTCAACATAAGTCAATGACCTGTCCTCACACTAACTAGTCAACATAAGTCATTAACCTGTCCTCACACTAACTAGTCAACATAAGTCATTAACCTGTCCTCACACTAACTAGTCAACATAAGTCAATGACCTGTTGTCACACTAACTAGTCAACATAGGTCATTAACCTGTCGTCACACTAACTAGTCAACATAAGTCATTAACCTGTCCTCACACTAACTACTCAACATAAGTCAATGACCTGTCGTCACACTAACTAGTCAACATAAGTCAATGACCTGTCCTCACACTAACTACTCAACATAAGTCAATGACCTGTCCTCACACTAACTAGTCAACATAAGTCATTAACCTGTCCTCAAACTAACTAGTCAACATAAGTCAATGACCTGTTGTCACACTAACTAGTCAACATAGGTCATTAACCTGTCGTCACACTAACTAGTCAACATAAGTCATTAACCTGTCCTCACACTAACTAGTCAATATAAGTCAATGACCTGTCCTCACACTAACTAGTCAACATAAGTCAATGACCTGTCCTCACCCTAACTAGTCAAAATAGGTCAATGACCTGTCCTCACACTAACTAGTCAATATAAGTCAATGACCTGTCCTCACACTAACTAGTCAACATAGGTCAATGACCTGTCCTCACACTAACTAGTCAACATAAGTCATTAACCTGTCCTCACACTAACTAGTCAACATAGGTCAATGACCTGTCGTCAGACTAACTAGTCAACATAGGTCAATGACCTGTCCTCACACTAACTAGTCAACATAAGTCAATGACCTGTCGTCACACTAACTAGTCAACATAAGTCAATGACCTGTCCTCACACTAACTAGTCAACATAAGTCATTAACCTGTCCTCACACTAACTAGTCAACATAGGTCATTAACCTGTCCTCACACTAACTACTCAACATAAGTCAATGACCTGTCGTCAGACTAACTAGTCAACATAAGTCAATGACCTGTCCTCACACTAACTACTCAACATAGGTCAATGACCTGTCGTCACACTAACTAGTCAACATAAGTCCTTAACCTGTCCTCACACTAACTAGTCAATATAAGTCAATGACCTGTCCTCACACTAACTAGTCAACATAAGTCAATGACCTGTCCTCACACTAACTAGTCAACATAAGTCATTAACCTGTCCTCACACTAACTAGTCAACATAGGTCATTAACCTGTCCTCACACTAACTACTCAACATAAGTCAATGACCTGTCGTCAGACTAACTAGTCAACATAAGTCAATGACCTGTCCTCACACTAACTACTCAACATAGGTCAATGACCTGTCGTCACACTAACTAGTCAACATAAGTCCTTAACCTGTCCTCACACTAACTAGTCAACATAAGTCAATGACCTGTCCTCACCCTAACTAGTCAAAATAGGTCAATGACCTGTCCTCACACTAACTAGTCAATATAAGTCAATGACCTGTCCTCACACTAACTAGTCAACATAAGTCAATGACCTGTCGTCACACTAACTAGTCAACATAAGTCAATGACCTGTCGTCAGACTAACTAGTCAACATAAGTCATTAACCTGTCGTCACACTAACTAGTCAACATAAGTCAATGACCTGTCCTCACACTAACTAGTTAACATAAGTAAATGACTTGTCCTCACACTAACTAGTCAACATAAGTCATTAACCTGTCATCACACTAACTAGTCAACATAAGTCATTAACCTGTCCTCACACTAACTAGTCAACATAGGTCATTAACCTGTCCTCACACTAACTAGTCAACATAGGTCAATGACCTGTCGTCACATTAACTAGTCAACATAGGTCAATGACCTGTCGTCACACTAACTAGTCAATATAAGTCAATGACCTGTCCTCACACTAACTAGTCAACATAAGTCAATGACCTGTCCTCACACTAACTAGTCAATATAAGTCAATGACCTGTCTTCACACAAACTAGTCAACATAAGTCAATGACCTGTCGTCAGACTAACTAGTCAATATAAGTCAATGACCTGTCCTCACACTAACTAGTCAACATAAGTCATTAACCTGTCGTCACACTAACTAGTCAACATAGGTCAATGACCTGTCGTCAGACTAACTAGTCAACATAAGTCAATGACCTGTCCTCACACTAACTAGTCAACATAAGTCATTAACCTGTCCTCACACTAACTAGTCAACATAGGTCAATGACCTGTCGTCAGACTAACTAGTCAACATAGGTCAATGAGCTGTCCTCACACTAACTAGTCAACATAAGTCAATGACCTGTCGTCAGACTAACTAGTCAACATAAGTCAATGACCTGTCGTCAGACTAACTAGTCAACATAGGTCAATGACCTGTCCTCACACTAACTAGTCAACATAAGTCATTAACCTGTCCTCACACTAACTAGTCAACATAGGTCAATGACCTGTCCTCACACTAACTAGTCAATATAAGTCATTAACCTGTCGTCACACTAACTAGTCAACATAGGTCAATGACCTGTCCTCACACTAACTAGTCAACATAAGTCATTAACCTGTCCTCACACTAACTAGTCAACATAGGTCAATGACCTGTCGTCAGACTAACTAGTCAACATAGGTCAATGACCTGTCCTCACACTAACTAGTCAACATAAGTCAATGACCTGTCGTCACACTAACTAGTCAACATAAGTCAATGATCTGTCGTCAGACTAACTAGTCAACATAAGTCAATGACCTGTCCTCACACTAACTAGTCAACATAGGTCAATGACCTGTCCTCACACTAACTAGTCAACATAAGTCAATGATCTGTCGTCAGACTAACTAGTCAACATAAGTCAATGACCTGTCGTCAGACTAACTAGTCAACATAGGTCAATGACCTGTCCTCACACTAACTAGTCAACATAAGTCATTAACCTGTCGTCAGACTAACTAGTCAACATAAGTCATTAACCTGTCCTCACACTAACTAGTCAACATAGGTCAATGACCTGTCCTCACACTAACTAGTCAACATAAGTCATTAACCTGTCGTCACACTAACTAGTCAACATAGGTCAATGACCTGTCCTCACACTAACTAGTCAACATAAGTCATTAACCTGTCCTCACACTAACTAGTCAACATAGGTCAATGACCTGTCGTCAGACTAACTAGTCAACATAGGTCAATGACCTGTCCTCACACTAACTAGTCAACATAAGTCAATGACCTGTCGTCAGACTAACTAGTCAACATAAGTCAATGACCTGTCGTCAGACTAACTAGTCAACATAGGTCAATGACCTGTCCTCACACTAACTAGTCAACATAAGTCATTAACCTGTCGTCAGACTAACTAGTCAACATAAGTCATTAACCTGTCCTCACACTAACTAGTCAACATAAGTCAATGACCTGTCGTCACACTAACTAGTCAACATAAGTCATTAACCTGTCGTCACACTAACTAGTCAACATAAGTTATTAACCTGTCCTCACACTAACTAGTCAACATAGGTCAATGACCTGTCCTCACACTAACTAGTCAATATAAGTCAATGACCTGTCGTCACACTAACTAGTCAACATAAGTTATTAACCTGTCCTCACACTAACTAGTCAACATAGGTCAATGACCTGTCCTCACACTAACTAGTCAACATAAGTCAATGACCTGTCGTCAGACTAACTAGTCAACATAGGTCAATGACCTGTCCTCACACTAACTAGTCAATATAAGTCAATGACCTGTCGTCACACTAACTAGTCAACATAAGTTATTAACCTGTCCTCACACTAACCAGTCAACATAGGTCAATGACCTGTCCTCACACTAACTAGTCAACATAAGTCAATGACCTGTCCTCACACCAACTAGTCAATATAAGTCAATGACCTGTCGTCAGACTAACTAGTCAACATAGGTCAATGACCTGTCCTCACACTAACTAGTCAACATAAGTCAATGACCTGTCCTCACACCAACTAGTCAATATAAGTCAATGACCTGTCGTCAGACTAACTAGTCAACATAGGTCATTAACCTGTCCTCACACTAACTAGTCAACATAAGTCAATGACCTGTCCTCACACTAACTAGTTAACATAAGTAAATGACTTGTCCTCACACTAACTAGTCGACATAAGTCATTAACCTGTCCTCACACTAACTAGTCAACATAAGTCAATGACCTGTCTTCACACTAACTAGTCAACATAAGTCAATGACCTGTCGTCACACTAACTAGTCAACATAAGTCATTAACCTGTCGTCAGACTAACTAGTCAACATAGGTCAATGACCTGTCCTCACACTAACTAGTCAATATAAGTCAATGACCTGTCGTCAGACTAACTAGTCAACATAGGTCATTAACCTGTCCTCACACTAACTAGTCAACATAAGTCAATGACCTGTCCTCACTAACTAGTTAACATAAGTAAATGACTTGTCCTCACACTAACTAGTCAACATAAGTCATTAACCTGTCGTCACACTAACTAGTCAACATAAGTCAATGACCTGTCGTCAGACTAACTAGTCAACATAAGTCATTAACCTGTCGTCACACTAACTAGTCAACATAAGTCAATGACCTGTCCTCACACTAACTAGTCAACATAAGTCATTAACCTGTCGTCACACTAACTAGTCAACATAAGTCAATGACCTGTCGTCAGACTAACTAGTCAACATAAGTCAATGACTTGTCGTCAGACTAACTAGTCAACATAAGTCATTAACCTGTCGTCACACTAACTAGTCAACATAAGTCAATGACCTGTCCTCACACTAACTAGTTAACATAAGTAAATGACTTGTCCTCACACTAACTAGTCAACATAAGTCATTAACCTGTCGTCACACTAACTAGTCAACATAAGTCAATGACCTGTCGTCAGACTAACTAGTCAACATAAGTCATTAACCTGTCGTCACACTAACTAGTCAACATAAGTCAATGACCTGTCCTCACACTAACTAGTCAACATAAGTCATTAACCTGTCCTCACACTAACTAGTCAACATAAGTCAATGACCTGTCCTCACACTAACTAGTCAACATAAGTCATTAAC
Organism: Cyclopterus lumpus; assembly: GCF_009769545.1. Classification (NCBI taxonomy): domain Eukaryota; kingdom Metazoa; phylum Chordata; class Actinopteri; order Perciformes; family Cyclopteridae; genus Cyclopterus; species Cyclopterus lumpus. Next base: position 30,758,848 of record NC_046968.1, read on the forward strand.
CTGTCCTCACACTAACTAGTCAATATAGGTCATTAACCTGTCCTCACACTAACTAGTCAACATAAGTCATTAACCTGTCCTCACACTAACTAGTCAATATAGGTCATTAACCTGTCCTCACACTAACTAGTCAATATAGGTCATTAACCTGTCCTCACACTAACTAGTCAACATAGGTCATTAACCTGTCCTCACACTAACTAGTCAATATAGGTCATTAACCTGTCCTCACACTAACTAGTCAACATAAGTCATTAACCTGTCCTCACACTAACTAGTCAACATAGGTCATTAACCTGTCCTCACACTAACTAGTCAACATAAGTCAATGACCTGTCCTCACACTAACTAGTCAACATAAGTCATTAACCTGTCCTCACACTAACTAGTCAACATAACTCATTAACCTGTCCTCACACTAACTAGTCAACATAAGTCAATGACCTGTCCTCACACTAACTAGTCAACATAAGTCATTAACCTGTCGTCACACTAACTAGTCAACATAAGTCAATGACCTGTCGTCAGACTAACTAGTCAACATAAGTCATTAACCTGTCGTCACACTAACTAGTCAACATAAGTCAATGACCTGTCCTCACACTAACTAGTCAACATAAGTCATTAACCTGTCGTCACACTAACTAGTCAACATAAGTCAATGACCTGTCCTCACACTAACTAGTCAACATAAGTCATTAACCTGTCGTCACACTAACTAGTCAACATAAGTCAATGACCTGTCCTCACACTAACTAGTCAACATAAGTCAATGACCTGTCCTCACACTAACTAGTCAACATAAGTCATTAACCTGTCGTCACACTAACTAGTCAACATAAGTCAATGACCTGTCCTCACACTAACTAGTCAACATAAGTCATTAACCTGTCCTCACACTAACTAGTCAACATAAGTCATTAACCTGTCCTCACACTAACTAGTCAACATAAGTCAATGACCTGTCCTCACACTAACTAGTCAACATAAGTCATTAACCTGTCCTCACACTAACTAGTCAACATAAGTCATTAACCTGTCCTCACACTAACTAGTCAACATAAGTCAATGACCTGTCCTCACACTAACTAGTCAACATAAGTCATTAACCTGTCCTCACACTAACTAGTCAACATAAGTCAATGACCTGTTGTCACACTAACTAGTCAACATAAGTCATTAACCTGTCCTCACACTAACTAGTCAACATAAGTCAATGACCTGTTGTCACACTAACTAGTCAACATAAGTCATTAACTTGTGAGTTTTTGAAGAGGAAGGTGAAAAGGGGAGGAGTGATTTAGCCAATCAGACAATGAGGAAGAGATACATGAAGAGGGAAGAACAGGTTTCTGTACCTTCAGTCTGAAGCTCTGAAGATCTTGTTCCACCAACCTCCTCAGATCTGATCTCTTCTTCCTCCCCCTTCTTGTTCATTTCTTCTGGATGTTCCAGTCCTTCTTCAGACTTCTCAGGTTCACACAAAAGTGAGTCTGGATCCATTGGCAGTGTGTTGTTTTCAGAATAAGAGTCCACAGAGTGGTTTGGTTGTGTATTGTTTTCAGAATAAGAGTCCTCAGAGTGGTTTGGTTGTGTATTGTTTTCAGAATAAGAGTCCTCACAGTGCTTGTGTTGTGTATTGTTTTCAGAATAAGAGTCCACAGAGTGGTTTGGTTGTGTATTGTTTTCAGAATAAGAGTCCACAGAGTGGTTTGGTTGTGTATTGTTTTCAGAATAAGAGTCCTCACAGTGCTTGTGTTGTGTATTGTTTTCAGAATAAGAGTCCACAGAGTGGTTTGGTTGTGTATTGTTTTCAGAATAAGAGTCCTCACAGTGCGTCTCTTCCCCTCTCTCATCTTCTTTCATCACCAGCTTCTCATCCCTCCTCTCTTGACTCTGCTGCTCCACTGTAACCTGAACCTTTTCTTCTATTTCTACCTCGTCCAACTTTTTCTCTTTCTCATCCCTTTCATTAAGTAAAAATTCATCCCTCCTACACTCTCCATCCTCCAGCTGTTCTTCTTCCTTTTCCCCATCTTCACCATCTGACGCTAATATTTTAATCTTCTCTTTCTGGCTCTTCAACAGCTCTCTCTCCTCCCTGGTTCCCTCTTTCTCCTCCTCACTCTGTTCTGTGCTGCTTTCAGGTTCAGTGTTCAACGTCAGACTTACGCCTGAATCCGTACCTTCTATTTGCTCCTGTGACGTCCAGCTGGAGGTTCCCACAGCTTTAGGTGGAGCAGAGGAGGTGGGGGAGATTGGGGTGAGGATGACAGGTCCACATGAGCCCTGGATCAGGTTCTCCTCGATGAGCCTGGAGCAATCCGTGGTGTGTGAGCTGACCTCCACACAAGGCCAGGAGGAGTGTGTGTGAGGTGTGTGTGTAGCCACAGAGTGTGTGTGAATGTTGAAAGGTGTGTGTGCAGCAGCAGAGTGTGTGTGGCCAGGTGTGTGTGCAGCAGTGTGTGTGCTGGTCCTGGCTTGGTGCTGCAGACTGATGGACTGGGTTAAGGAGCCTTTCTGTGGGGAGAAGCGAGGCAGCTCCGTCAGCTCTACGTACTCGCCCTCAGAGTCCTCGCCCTCAGTGCTCGCTGCTGATTGGAGGAGCTTTACTTCCTGTCTTGAGGAGTTAGTATCTCTTCCTGGACCATGCAATGTATTCATCAAACCATCTCCATCCTTAATGGACGACTCCTTCTCCTCCTTCAGGGAGGTATGGGGCCGGCTGATGAACTGTGGGTGGACCAGGTCCTCCCAGGGGAACCTGAAGACGTCTCCGTGGGCAGAGAGGAGGCAGCACTCCAGCCTCGGCGCTCCTCGCTGCTCCCTGTCCCTGTTGACCGAGTCCAGCCAGGCCATGCTGAAGAGGGACCGCAGGGCTACCTCCGACACCTCTTGCTGCTCCACATGCCGGCTGCCGGCGAACGCGCTACACAGGAGCAGGCGGGGGGAGGAGGTCGTGGCTCTCCTGCAGGAGGCACTGTGTGCTCGGAGGGGACGAGGAGGAACAGCAGCGGCAGGAGAAACCAGCAGGTAGAAGTCTCCTGGACGAAGAAGGCGCTGGTCCAGAGGACAGAGCTGAACAACTACCTTCTCATGGACGCACAGAGGCCAGCCTTCATGACGAAAAAACTGACCACAGTACTGCAACTGAGGAGGAGGAGGAGGAGGAGGAGGAGGAGGACGAGGAGGAGGAGGAGGAGGAGGAGGAGACGACGACATAGAGAGGAGATAAGGATCTGTTAAAATAATTGACATCACAGGCTGTAATTTAGGATGTTAAATTCACTTTTAGTGCTGACTAAACAATACAATCTCTGGAGTAGCAGTCAATCAGGAAAGGGTTGAGGAGCATTCCCATCTGTATGTAGGTCTTCACCAGCAGCATCCAACAAACAGCGTGATTGTGGACTTTGTTCCCTGCAGACTTCCCACTGTGGCCTCTGACTGACTGGCAACGCCCAGCAGCAGCCAAGTGAGTGTTGATGCCAGAGTCACCTTAACCAAACATTACAAACCAGCCAACCACGCAGTGTTCAACGGGCAAGAACAGACAAGTGTGAGTCATGAGTGAGAGTCCTGACTCAGACGACAATGATCTCCTCAAGCAGAGCTTCCTGATTGTTCTTGTGTCCTCCATCATCTTATCTAACTGCTGACTGAAGGACAGATAGAGGAGTTCCTGTTAGAAGATATGAAGCTTGAAGTTCATTGTGAGAAGAGAACAATGTGTCACATTCAAACAAGGCAGCAGTCTGTGGATGTCTATGTAGCCCTTACAGACTAAACGGTAGCCCCTACAGACTGACCGGACAGTAGCCCCTACAGACTGACCGGACAGTAGCCCCTACAGACTGACTGGACAGTAGCCCTTACAGACTAAACGGTAGCCCCTACAGACTGACTGGACAGTAGCCCTTACAGACTAAACGGTAGCCCCTACAGACTGACTGGACAGTAGCCCCTACAGACTAAACGGTAGCCCCTACAGACTGACTGGACAGTAGCCCCTACAGACTAAACGGTAGCCCCTACAGACTGACTGGACAGTAGCCCCTACAGACTGACTGGACAGTAGTCCCTACAGACTAAACGGTAGCCCCTACAGACTGACTGGACAGTAGTCCCTACAGACTAAACGGTAGCCCCTACAGACTGACTGGACAGTAGCCCCTACAGACTGACTGGACAGTAGTCCCTACAGACTAAACGGTAGCCCCTACAGACTGACTGGACAGTAGCCCCTACAGACTGACTGGACAGTAGTCCCTACAGACTAAACGGTAGCCCCTACAGACTGACTGGACAGTAGCCCCTACAGACTGACTGGACAGTAGTCCCTACAGACTAAACGGTAGCCCCTACAGACTGACTGGACAGTAGCCCCTACAGACTGACTGGACAGTAGTCCCTACAGACTAAACGGTAGCCCCTACAGAAAGGACACTAGATAGATACAGGGGAAACTCACACAGGCATTTTGCTGGAGGTCTGTTAAGAATTGCTTTGCAGGCAGCAGGAAGTGGATGAGGTAGCGAAAGCCGTCTCCTCTGTAGCAGCTCTCCACCACGCTGAGCACCTGACAGAGGACAGTCGGGGATGTGGCCTGGAAGGGCGGGTAGAGGGCTGAGAGAGCAGTCTGGATGCAGCGGTCCAAAGAGTCAGAGTCCTGTGAGCAAAAAGGATGAAGAAGAAAGACGAAGGTCAGACTTTAACAAGCTTGTAGCTTCACTGTACTCTTCACATAACAGGATTGTTGTCGTCTGTAAATAATGAAAATAATTTTCATGTAATATAAAATAATTTAAGGAAAGATAAGATCAATTATACACTCCATATGTACAGTACTACTTGCACACTCCATATGTACAGTACTACTTGCACACTCCATATGTACAGTACTACTTGCACATTCCATATGTTTCATATATTTCGTTTAAAGACATAAGCTCATCAATAATCTAGAAAACCATCAACACTTCAATCCAGAATGAAAATAACTGAATGTTGGATGCATGTTCCTTGCTAGCATTAGCCAACGTGATAAGAAGCTAATGAGCTAAGCTAACATTGACGACCACTCAAACAGAGTTATTTCACCGATTTCATATGTAAGCAATTCACCCACAAAGGTTTGAGTGATTGACGCGTGAATATTGAACGTTAGCACAAGCTGCGGATGATGGTTTAGCATCAACATGTGTCGTCCCGTTAGCTAACAACATGTGAACGGCCTCCTTCAGCTGGACATTCTGGATGTGACTCAGCGGAGCCGGATTCAAACACAACAACTGCAGCCAAATGTAGATGTGGGCCAAGATTAGAAGCAGGGTGTCAGATGACTGGGAGCTGAGTTTCTGCTCAATGTTCCGGCTAACGGCGCTTCATACAGAGGATGAAAAACTAGAAGCGCGTCACAGAAAAGACTACGGCCGGTTCTCAATACCAAGTAAGCAGAGTACAGGCAGTGGTGTGTAAAGTACCCAAAAGCAATACTTGAGTAGAAGTAAAGATACCGTACTGGAAAAAGGACTTCAATAAAAGTGAAAGTCGAGCATATGAGAATATTACTTGAGTAAAAGTCTTAATGTATCTGATACTTACTGTACTTAAGTATCAAAAGTAATGTTCTGATATTAAATGTACTTATGTATTGAAAGTACAAGTACATGCTTTTAATAAAAAAGCAAAGGGTCAGAATTTTGAAGTTTATTCTTTTAAGTGCTTTGGCACCAGGACCAAGGACAAGGAGTTATGAACATAACTGTGTTGGCTGTGATCCATCAGGAGCAACAATGATCAACATTATATATTGTACATACTTATTTTTGCATAATTCTCCGAAAAGCTAAATGACACTATGAAGGCGTTGTAACGGTGCTCACAACTGAGCCAGAAGTCGCCCCGATTGTTCACGAACAATGTGAACTAATAACTCTGGGACCAAAGAGTGCTCGATCCTCCAAACCGAATGTTATAACAAATGTGTAACCGCTACGGAGACATTGGATCATTCCAAAATGACAAGTACAAAATTAAACAAGTACACAAGGTCGCAAATCCATGAGGACGCAAGTAAATGAGTACACAAGATCTTGAGTACACACGTCCACGAGGACACAATGATACAAGTACATGAGAACACAAGTCCACGAGAACACAAGTACACAAGTCCACAAGAACACAAGTACATGAGGATACAAGTCCACGAGAACATAAGTAAATGAGTACACAAGATCTTGAGTACACACGTCCACGAGGACACAATGATACAAGTACATGAGAACACAAGTCCACGAGAACACAAGTACACAAGTCCACAAGAACACAAGTACATGAGGATACAAGTCCACGAGAACACAAGTACATGAGGACACAAGTCCACAAGAACATGAGGACACAAGTCCACAAGAACACAAGTCCACAAGAACATGAGGACACAAGTCCACAAGAACATGAGGACACAAGTCCACGAGGACACAATGATACAAGTACACAAGTCCACAAGAACATGAGGACACAAGTCCACAAGAACATGAGTACACACGTCCACGAGGACACAATGATACAAGTACATGAGAACACAAGTCCATGAGAACACAAGTACACGAGGACACAAGTCCACAAGAACACAAGTACATGAGGATACAAGTCCACGAGAACACAAGTACATGAGGACACAAGTCCACAAGAACATGAGGACACAAGTCCACAAGAACACAAGTACACAAGGACACAAGTCCACAAGAACATGAGGACACAAGTCCACAAGTTCTTGAGTACACACGTCCACGAGGACACAATGATACAAGTACACAAGAATATGAGGACACAAGTACATGAGAACACAAGTACATGAGAACACAAGAACACAAGTTCTTTCAGCTGAATACTGAAATAAAAATTAACAAAGACGACGGAGCTGGTTTTCATCCTGCAGTAAAGTACTCGGACACAAACATCACACTAGGAGTATAAATACAGCGTAGTATTGAGAATAATGGGTGTGGATTGCTCAGAACTGTATTTTTATACATGTTTCATATGTATTTGTGTCACGTGATCATTAAATATGAATATCTCAGGAAACGGCTGTTGGTTAAAGTACACAAGTGATTCGGCCAATCAGAGCCCAGGAGGGTGTGATGGAGTAAACGAGGCCTAAAGACGACCTAATCCACTCTCTCAGGTCGTGCTGGTTTTAATGAATGGTCCGCCTCCCCAGAGGGCCATGACTCATCCACCAACTGTTCAGCTGACTGCTGGGTGTGGAGGGCCAGAATGCAGCAGAGAACAGGGTCAGTGAGAGACCGGATCCTTCTGGACCGGGTACCGCAACGTGTCGTCTCTTTATTAGCCTAACTACCTAACCCTGAACTGAGACAGACCACAAGAACCAGCCTCACATCAGACCTCCTATCTACAGACTGAACCTGAGACAGACCACAACAACCAGCCTCACATCAGACCTCCTATCTACAGACTGAACCTGAGACAGACCACAACAACCAGCCTCACATCAGACCTCCTATCTACAGACTGAACCTGAGACAGACCACAACAACCAGCCTCACATCAGACCTCCTATCTACAGACTGAACCTGAGACAGACCACAACAACCAGCCTCACATCAGACCTCCTATCTACAGACTGAACCTGAGACAGACCACAACAACCAGCCTCACATCAGACCTCCCATCTACAGACTGAACCTGAGACAGACCACAACAACCAGCCTCACATCAGACCTCCCATCTACAGACTGAACCTGAGACAGACCACAACAACCAGCCTCACATCAGACCTCCCATCTACAGACTGAACCTGAGACAGACCACAACAACCAGCCTCACATCAGACCTCCTATCTACAGACTGAACCTGAGACAGACCACAACAACCAGCCTCACATCAGACCTCCTATCTACAGACTGAACCTGAGACAGACCACAACAACCAGCCTCACATCAGACCTCCCATCTACAGACTGAACCTGAGACAGACCACAACAACCAGCCTCACATCAGACCTCCTATCTACAGACTGAACCTGAGACAGACCACAACAACCAGCCTCACATCAGACCTCCCATCTACAGACTGAACCTGACATCTTGTTGGTTTTAATATAGTATTATTTATCAAACAGGTGTATCTCTATGTGGTAAACACAGCTGATACCAGTGTATTGATCACCTGTATCATCTGAACGTCTCTTGAGGTACTGATGACTGAAAGGTTAGCGTTGCTGCTCCAGCCTCAGAGCACATTCCTGCCCTTCTTCAGCCCCTCGACGAGTCTCAACAGCTCGGATGTTTCCGCGTCAACATGTCGGCTTCTCTCCCGTTCCTCGGGTTATCTCGTAGAACCTGAACCTGAACCACGCGTCCTCTGACCGGCTGCTGCTTGCTTTAAAGGGGTTTAAATGTGAAACCTTCAGGAACCGAAGCAGCATGTTCTCCTCCACGGGTGGCCCTCTGGGAAACACCTTTATCTGAAGACCACATGGATCACAAGACCACCTTTCAGGCTGCTTTCTGTCTTAGGCCTCGTTGCAGCTGCTGTGGACCGTCTGGACGGTAGAACCAGACCACAAGGGGAGGGTCCAGACCAGAGATTCTACAGGACCATGAGGGGAGGGTCTAGACCAGAGATTCTACAAGACCATGAGGGGAGGGTCCAGACCACTCAGCAGGACGTGGGTGAAGGGTCCAGACCAGAGACTCTACAGGACCACGAGGGGAGGGTCTAGACCAGAGATTCTACAAGACCATGAGGGGAGGGTCCAGACCACTCAGCAGGACTGTGGGTGGAGGGTCCAGACCAGAGACTCTACAGGACCACGAGGGGAGGGTCTGGACCAGAGATTCTACAAGACCATGAGGGGAGGGTCCAGACCACTCAGCAGGACTGTGGGTGGAGGGTCCAGACCAGAGACTCTACAGGACCACGAGGGGAGGGTCTAGACCAGACTCAACAGGACCGTGGGTGGAGGGTCCTGTTGAGACTAATTAAACTCTATAGATTAAAACAAGACGTGTAAGAATACTAACATCTAATACTAATACCACCATTTACAAGTAAAAGTTCCGCAATCGAATTAAAAAAGTACATAATCTAGAAAATGTAAGTACTCACTATGCAGCCAAATAGGCTCTGTAGTACATAAGTATATATATGATAATTAATAATATATATAATTAATTAATTAATAGAAAATTAATTAATCAACAGAAAATTCAAGACAAGATAAACATGACACGACAGGACAAGTATCATATATATATATATAACTGTGTTATATTCATAGTAATAGAGGAATGTGAGCGTGTGAATAGGTGCAGTAAATCTTCCAGATTAAATACAGTATGAATCCCTGAAGTGTTAAAACACAGAATCTGGACCAGAATCCAGCTCCAGAGTGGAGACGGTCCAGAGTTTGGACCATATATTTGATTATTATTATTATTATTATTATTATTATAACATTAGAGTGACATCGCCCATCAGAGTCTGTTGGCTGTGAAGCAAGAACTCCAGATAAACAAAGAAACTCTTCATCCGGTTAACAGATAAAAAATAAGACTAACTATGAATCTACGTATGAAGTAAATATGAAGACTGATCTGAATCTAAAAAATGAACACTCCTGAGGGATGAAAAGAGATGTTTTCTTCAAATAAAATCACCAAAACTACATGGTTCATCACCCAGAAGCTGTAAAAAAACATCAGTCAGGTTTTCCTCGACTGCTTCCATCACAAAGATCTACCGAAGCAAAGCTTTAAACAGATATTTCATTAAAAACATTTATTCTACGCGTCTCATTTTCAATATTTTTACTTTAATCAGATTGTGTTAAAAACATTTAATTCTGAGCTCCTCAGTGAAACTATGACGTAATGATTGATTCATCTGAGACCAACAGTCATGTGACAACAAATCAGAGAAGCTCTGCGTAACCCTGAGGACACGTAACCCCATAGACCTTTAGAATCAGAATCAGAAACTTTTAATAGCCAAGTAGGTTTACACCTACAAGGAACTTAGCGTGGTGGCTGGTGCAACATAGGACATCAGACATAACAAACAACAACAATCAAACAACAGTAGACAACAAATAAACAATCAAAAAAGTGCAGACGAGACATAGAATAAAATGTAAAATCTACAGTGTAAGATAAAGTGCAATTATAAAGTGTATGTAATGTTTAAGTTAAAGTGTGTTATTTAAGTGTGCTGGTATGTGCAGAAGAGTGACCGGTGGGAAATGGTCCAAGGGATGAAAGAGATGAAAGAGTCCAGGGGTAGTAAATAAAGAGTCCAGGGGTGGTAAAGAGATCAGGGGTAGTCAATAAATAATCCAGGGATGGTAAAGAGACCAGGGTATGGAAGAGACCAGGGGTAGTAAATAAAGAGTCCAGGGGTGGTAAAGAGATCAGGGGTAGTCAATAAATAGTCCAGGGGTGGTAAAGAGACCAGGGTATGGAAGAGACCAGGGGTAGTAAATAAAGAGTCCAGGGGTGGTAAAGAGATCAGGGGTAGTCAATAAATAGTCCAGGGGTGGTAAAGAGATCAGGGGTAGTCAATAAATAGTCCAGGGGTGGTAAAGAGACCAGGGTATGGAAGAGACATGGGGTAGTAAATAAATAGTCCAGGGGTGGTAAAGAGATCAGGGGTAGTACATAGATAGTCCAGGGGTGGTAAAGAGACCAGGGGTAGTCAATAAATAATCCAGGGGTGGTAAAGAGACCAGGGTATGGAAGAGACATGGGGTAGTAAATAAATAGTCCAGGGGTGGTAAAGAGACCAGGGGTAGTACATAGATAGTCCAGGGGTGGTAAAGAGACCAGGGTATGGAAGAAACATGGGGTAGTAAATAAATAGTCCAGGGGTGGTAAAGAGACCAGGGTATGGAAGAGACCAGGGGTAGTAAATAGATAGTCCAGGGGTGGTAAAGAGACCAGGGTATGGAAGAGACCAGGGGTAGTAAATAGATAGTCCAGGGGTGGTAAAGAGACCAGGGTATGGAAGAGACCAGGGGTAGTAAATAAAGAGTCCAGGGGTGGTAAAGAGATCAGGGGTAGTCAATAAATAATCCAGGGGTGGTAAAGAGACCAGGGTATGGAAGAGATCAGGGGTAGTCAATAAATAATCCAGGGGTGGTAAAGAGACCAGGGTATGGAAGAGACATGGGGTAGTAAATAAATAGTCCAGGGGTGGTAAAGAGACCAGGGGTAGTAAATAAATAGTCCAGGGGTGGTAAAGAGACCAGGGTATGGAAGAGACATGGGGTAGTAAATAAATAATCCAGGGGTGGTAAAGAGACCAGGGTATGGAAGAGACATGGGGTAGTAAATAAATAATCCAGGGGTGGTAAAGAGACCAGGGTATGGAGGAGACCAGGGGTAGTAAATAAATAGTCCAGGGGTGGTAAAGAGACCAGGGTATGGAAGAGACCAGGGGTAGTAAATAAATAGTCCAGGGGTGGTAAGTAGACATGGGGATGGAAGAGACTGTCAGTGGGGGATCTGGGCTCCGTTGATGAGCCTAACTGCTGACGGGACCCATAGACCTTTAACCCAGAGGACACGTAGCCATACAGACCTTTAACCCAGAGGACACGTAGCCATACAGACCTTTAACCCAGAGGACCAGTAGCCCCATAACCCCCGAGAACATGCAACTCCAAGGACCTTTAACACCGAGAACATATAACCCTGAGGTCATGTAACCCAGAGGAATTACAACCCGAGGACCTTTAATCCTCTGGGGTCCAAGGTCTTTTTCTCGATTTTACATAATTTCTTAAATTCACCTTTTAAAAAGGCACTCGCATTTTATACATACGTAACTCCGAGAACACTTAACTCCGAGGACACGTAACCCAGAGGACACGTAACCCCGAAAACACGTAACCCAGAGGACACGTAACACCGAGGACACGTAACACTGAGGACACGTAACCCAGAGGACACGTAACACTGAGGACACGTAACCCCGAAAACACGTAACACTGAGGACACGTAACCCAGAGGACACGTAACCCAGAGGACACGTAACCCTGAGGACACGTAACCCCGAGGACACGTAACACTGAGGACACGTAACCCCGAGGACACGTAACACTGAGGACACGTAACACTGAGGACACGTAACCCCGAGGACACGTAACACTGAGGACACGTAACCCCGAGGACACGTAACACTGAGGACACCTTACTGACGTTGTGGATGTTTGTTTGTGTGAAGCAGTTTAAATGGAGACGTCAACATTAAAGCAACAAGTCCTCCAACACACTGAATAAATCTGTTCTGTCAGCTGATCACAACCAGAAGACCAGAACCAGTAGGAACTAACGTCCAGTCACCAACAACATGTCTTCATCTGTGTCTCTGTGTCCTCACACCAACATGTCTTCATCTGTGTCCTCACACCAACATGTCTTCATCTGTGTCCTCACACCAACATGTCTTCATCTGTGTCTCTGTGTCCTCACAACAACATGTCTTCATCTGTGTCCTCACAACAACATGTCTTCATCTGTGTCCTCACACCAACATGTCTTTATCTGTGTCCTCACAACAACATGTCTTCATCTGTGTCCTCACAACAACATGTCTTCATCTGTGTCCTCACAACAACATGTCTTCATCTGTGTCCTCACACCAACATGTCTTCATCTGTGTCCTCACAACAACATGTCTTCATCTGTGTCCTCACAACAACATGTCTTCATCTGTGTCCTCACACCAACATGTCTTCATCTGTGTCCTCACACCAACATGTCTTCATCTGTGTCCTCACAACAACATGTCTTCATCTGTGTCCTCACACCAACATGTCTTTATCTGTGTCCTCACAACAACATGTCTTCATCTGTGTCCTCACACCAACATGTCTTCATCTGTGTCCTCACAACAACATGTCTTTATCTGTGTCCTCACAACAACATGTCTTCATCTGTGTCCTCACAACAACATGTCTTCATCTGTGTCCTCACAACAACATGTCTTTATCTGTGTCCTCACAACAACATGTCTTCATCTGTGTCCTCACACCACCACCACGGTGTCTTCAGTCTGGATTGTGAACCGGTTCCTCAGAGGTTCTGCGTGATGTTCCCACTGACTGGCCCTCAGATGGCATAACCAATAATCAACATGTCTTTCTCACACTTCTCTCTTCTAGAGGAAGCTGCCAGAAGCAGGTGGTCGAGGTGGTTCTACCTGTTGTGACCTTCACGGTGTGTGAGCTCCTCAAGGACTCATGTTAATGACCGTGTTCAGGTCTGTGTGCTCCTGAAGCTGTAATGCAACTGCCCCCCCCCCCCCACACACACACACACACACACACACACACACACACACACACACACACACACACACACACACACACACACACACACCTTGGTAGAAACCCTAACCCCTGCGGTCCCCTCCCCCTCAACCAAACCCGGCTTCAACACACAGTCTGCAGCTGTAGCACATGTTGTGTGTGTGTGTGTGTGTGTGTGTGTGTGTGTGTGTGTGTGTGTGTGTGGTCTTACCATGGTGTATGCCGTGTGTGGTCAGTAGTAGTTGTATATCCCGGTCAGAGAACATGTCTCTCTCTCTCTCTGTGTGTGTGACTGTCTCTCGTCCCGTCTGGTCTGATTCTTGTCTAACTCAGTCCGGCCCCTCACATGTTAAGCCCCGCCCACCAGCAGTCAGTCATTCTTCCCTGGATCCTCCCCCCTCCTCACCTCTCTGCCTCCCCCTAACGGCTGTGTTACCAACTGTGTGTGTTCTAGTAGTACATGTGTGTGTTCTAGTATTAAAACGTGTGCTTTATTGTCACTTCTTTCATTTGTGTCAACATACAGAAGATCTGAAAGTACGTTTTTCTCTCGTCCAACATAAAGTGATTGTAGTAATAATAAAGTAATAAAGTAAAGTAAGTGCAAAACAGATAACAACAACAAAGAACATGTAGACAACATATAAGTTACAAACTATAAAAAAACTATATAAACTATATTCGTCAGCGTCAGTCGGCTAGCCCACGCCGTCACCCGGCTAGCCCACGCCGTCAGTCGGCTAGCCCACGCCGTCACCCGGCTAGCCCACGCCGTCACCCGGCTAGCCCACGCCGTCAGTCGGCTAGCCCACGCCGTCAGTCGGCTAGCCCACGCCGTCACCCGGCTAGCCCACGCCGTCAGTCGGCTAGCCCACGCCGTCACCCGGCTAGCCCACGCCGTCAGTCGGCTAGCCCACGCCGTCACCCGGCTAGCCCACGCCGTCACCCGGCTAGCCCACGCCGTCAGTCGGCTAGCCCACGCCGTCACCCGGCTAGCCCACGCCGTCAGTCGGCTAGCCCACGCCGTCACCCGGCTAGCCCACGCCGTCAGTCGGCTAGCCCACGCCGTCAGCCGGCTAGCCCACGCCGTCAGCCGGCTAGCCCACGCCGTCAGCCTGCTAGCCCACGCCGTCAGCCGGCTAGCCCACGGCGTCACCCGGCTAGCCCACGCCGTCAGTCGGCTAGCCCACGCCGTCAACCATCTAGCCCACGCCGTCAGCCGGCTAGCCCACGCCGTCAGCCTGCTAGCCCACGCCGTCAGCCGGCTAGTCCACGCCGTCAGTCGGCTAGCCCACGCCGTCAGCCATCTAGCCCACGCCGTCAGCCGGCTAGCCCACGCCGTCAGCCTGCTAGCCCACGCCGTCAGCCGGCTAGCCCACGCCGTCAGCCTGCTAGCCCACGCCGTCAGCCGGCTAGCCCACGCCGTCACCCGGCTAGCCCACGCCGTCAGTCGGCTAGCCCACGCCGTCAACCATCTAGCCCACGCCGTCAGCCGGCTAGCCCACGCCGTCAGCCTGCTAGCCCACGCCGTCAGCCGGCTAGCCCACGCCGTCACCCGGCTAGCCCACGCCGTCAGTCGGCTAGCCCACGCCGTCAGCCATCCAGCCCACGCCGGCAGCCGGCTAGCCCACGCCGTCAGCCTGCTAGCCCACGCCGTCAGCCGGCTAGCCCACGCCGTCACCCGGCTAGCCCACGCCGTCAGCCTGCTAGCCCACGCCGTCAGCCAGCTAGCCCACGCCGTCACCCGGCTAGCCCACGCCGTCAGCCGGCTAGCCCACGCCGTCATGGCCACAGGGTGACACTCAGCCTACACAGCGCTCTGTACGAGCTCTGTGCATCCCATGGTGGTGTGACTGGTACCGCCTTGAAGCTACTGGTGTACAACACTTAATGTACATTTATATGATCCTAATCATGAGATCATGAGCAGGAGAACCACCGCATTGCCATCACAGCCTCATCAAACCACAGACACACACATATGGCTCCTGTTTGTATCTGCTCATGCTAAGTGGTCCTCCTCGCAGCGGTGACCTTTGACCCCTGAAGACCTCAGAGGGTCTCTGGGGAGAAGCCACAAGGGGGAATCTGAATTCATGAATGATAACTGCAGCGTGTGAGCGTGTGAGTGTGTGTGTGTGTGTGTGCTCCCTGAACCCTGGCCTCTGAACCCTGGTCCCTGAAGGAGATGTGGCTCAGTTAAAGTGGTGCTTTGAGCTAAGCGCTATCATTAGCTGGTGGTGAGTCCCATTCCCATGTTGACCTGAGGGGGGTGCTAGATGAAACACATGACCTTTGTAACTCTTAGGAGTCTCCTAGCGACGATGGTCTTAAGGGGACTACGTGGAGTCTGCCTTGGATCCAAACCTTTGAGGTGCCTTCCAGGCCCCCCTGGAGGCCTCCCTGAACCCAACAACCTGACTGCAGCTTCAATGGCCTCAGACCAGCCCCCCTTCAAAAGCCTGGTGAATATGTAGAGTCAGACCTCAGTCTCTGGACCCAAGACCAGTTTAGAGGTTACCAGGTATTTAGGAAGTCTCCTTCATGTTTAAAGACTCATCATCATCATCATCATCATCACTCTGTAGTTTATTCACATACAAATACTGACAGCAGGGGATGCTTGAGGGCGGGACTACAGGGGGATTGACAGGTCTCTATGTCACTTTCTGTCATGTCCACGCCGTCAGCCGGCTAGCCCACGGAGTGTCACATGCATCACATGCACAGAGCATCAGCCTCTGATTGGCCCAGAGGCCCGTCTGTTGTGTGTCTGTTGTGTGTCATTAGGGAGGATGACACCACATCTCTCAGGTGGAGCAACAACACGACTCATCACAGAAGAATGTGAGCAGGTTTTACAGTTCGCACAACCATTCACAGCCAGCCAATCACAGAATAGCTGTGTTGTGGGCCGCTCCCATAGAAACAAGGCCACCCCCCAGACTCAAGGGGTGATTATTGATAAGTAATAATTGAATCATCATCAGAACTCAAATAGAAACACTAAATATTATTAATAACCTAATTGATCCTTATTGATCTGATCAGTCATTCCATAATAATATAGTTATTGTAAAGGTTGTTCAAAATTGTCAGCTTGGTAGAGCCTTTGGAAAAATTCAGTAACCTGACAAAAGCATAACATTATGACAATATATAAGCATTTATATTATCAATCCCCCTTTGTACATCTTTTATTATGCAACTAAACCATAATATAACTCTACAAGAATAATAATAATAACTTTATTTAGATAGCACTTTTAAAAACAGGGTTTACAAAGTGCTCTACATAGAAGCAAGGCAAAAACATAACGTCAATACAAGTAAACATTTCAGAAAAAGGAGACAATGGAATAGAAAAATATAAATACAAAATAAAGCAGAACAGAAAAATTAAAATAGGGGAACCAAAGAACTGCATAAAAGGACGACATCACTTAAAAGCAGTTCTATGAAGATGTCTGTTAGAGGCCAGGACTGGAGTCATGTGAGGCCGTCTGTTAGAGGCCAGGACTGGAGTCATGTGATGCCGTCTGTTAGAGGCCAGGACTGGAGTCATGTGAAGGTCTGTTAGAGGCCAGGACTGGAGTCATGTGAAGGTCTGTTAGAGGCCAGGACTGGAGTCATGTGAAGGTCTGTTAGAGGCCAGGACTGGAGTCATGTGAAGGTCTGTTAGAGGCCAGGACTGGAGTCATGTGAAGGTCTGTTAGAGGCCAGGACTGGAGTCATGTGAAGCCGTCTGTTAGAGGCCAGGACTGGAGTCATGTGAAGCCGTCTGTTAGAGGCCAGGACTGGAGTCATGTGAAGCCGTCTGTTAGAGGCCAGGACGGGAGTCATGTGAAGCCGTCTGTTAGAGGCCAGGACTGGAGTCACGTGAAGCCGTCTGTTAGAGGCCAGGACGGGAGTCATGTGAAGCCGTCTGTTAGAGGCCAGGACTGGAGTCATGTGAAGGTCTGTTAGAGGCCAGGACTGGAGTCATGTGAAGGTCTGTTAGAGGCCAGGACTGGAGTCATGTGAAGCCGTCTGTTAGAGGCCAGGACTGGAGTCATGTGAAGCCGTCTGTTACAGGCCAGGACTGGAGTCATGTGAAGCCGTCTGTTAGAGGCCAGGACTGGAGTCATGTGAAGGTCTGTTAGAGGCCAGGACTGGAGTCATGTGAAGGTCTGTTAGAGGCCAGGACTGGAGTCATGTGAAGGTCTGTTAGAGGCCAGGACTGGAGTCATGTGAAGCCGTCTTTTAGAGGCCAGGACTGGAGTCATGTGATGTCGTCTGTTAGAGGCCAGGACTGGAGTCATGTGATGCAGTCTGTTAGAGGCCAGGACTGGAGTCATGTGATGTCGTCTGTTAGAGGCCAGGACTGGAGTCATGTGATGTCGTCTGTTAGAGGCCAGGACTGGAGTCATGTGAAGCCGTCTGTTAGAGGCCAGGACTGGAGTCATGTGAAGCCGTCTGTTAGAGGCCAGGACTGGAGTCATGTGAAGCCGTCTGTTAGAGGCCAGGACGGGAGTCATGTGAAGCCGTCTGTTAGAGGCCAGGACTGGAGTCACGTGAAGCCGTCTATTAGAGGCCAGGACTGGAGTCATGTGAAGCCGTCTGTTAGAGGCCAGGACTGGAGACATGTGATGCTGTCTGTTAGAGGCCAGGACTGGAGACATGTGATGCTGTCTGTTAGAGGCCAGGACTGGAGTCACGTGAAGCCGTCTGTTAGAAGCCAGGACTGGAGTCACGTGAAGCCGTCTGTTAGAGGCCAGGACTGGAGTCATGTGAAGCCGTCTGTTAGAGGCCAGGACTGGAGTCACGTGAAGCCGTCTGTTAGAGGCCAGGACTGGAGTCATGTGAAGCCGTCTGTTAGAGGCCAGGACTGGAGACATGTGATGCTGTCTGTTAGAGGCCAGGACTGGAGTCACGTGAAGCCGTCTGTTAGAGGCCAGGACTGGAGTCATGTGAAGCCGTCTGTTAGAGGCCAGGACTGGAGACATGTGATGCTGTCTGTTAGAGGCCAGGACTGGAGTCACGTGAAGCCGTCTGTTAGAGGCCAGGACTGGAGTCATGTGAAGGTCTGTTAGAGGCCAGGACTGGAGTCACGTGAAGCCGTCTGTTAGAGGCCAGGACTGGAGTCATGTGATGCCGTCTGTTAGAGGCCAGGACTGGAGTCATGTGAAGCCGTCCGTTAGAGGCCAGGACTGGAGTCATGTGATGCCGTCTGTTAGAGGCCAGGACTGGAGTCACGTGAAGCCGTCTGTTAGAGGCCAGGACTGGAGTCATGTGATGCTGTCTGTTAGTGGCCAGGACTGGAGTCATGTGATGTTGTCTGTTAGAGGCCAGGACTGGAGACATGTGATGCTGTCTGTTAGAGGCCAGGACTGGAGTCACGTGAAGCCGTCTGTTAGAGGCCAGGACTGGAGTCACGTGAAGCCGTCTGTTAGAGGCCAGGACTGGAGTCATGTGAAACCGTCTGTTAGAGGCCAGGACTGGAGTCACGTGAAGCCGTCTATTAGAGGCCAGGACTGGAGTCACGTGAAGCCGTCTGTTAGAGGCCAGGACTGGAGACACGTGATGCTGTCTGTTAGAGGCCAGGACTGGAGTCATGTGAAGCTGTCTGTTAGAGGCCAGGACTGGAGTCACGTGAAGCCGTCTGTTAGAGGCCAGGACTGGAGTCATGTGAAGCCGTCTGTTAGAGGCCAGGACTGGAGACATGTGATGCTGTCTGTTAGAGGCCAGGACTGGAGTCACGTGAAGCCGTCTGTTAGAGGCCAAGACTGGAGTCATGTGAAGCCGTCTGTTAGAGGCCAGGACTGGAGACATGTGATGCTGTCTGTTAGAGGCCAGGACTGGAGTCACGTGAAGCCGTCTGTTAGAGGCCAGGACTGGAGTCATGTGAAGGTCTGTTAGAGGCCAGGACTGGAGTCACGTGAAGCCGTCTGTTAGAGGCCAGGACTGGAGTCATGTGATGCCGTCTGTTAGAGGCCAGGACTGGAGTCATGTGAAGCCGTCCGTTAGAGGCCAGGACTGGAGTCATGTGATGCCATCTGTTAGAGGCCAGGACTGGAGTCACGTGAAGCCGTCTGTTAGAGGCCAGGACTGGAGTCACGTGAAGCCGTCTGTTAGAGGCCAGGACTGGAGTCACGTGAAGCCGTCTGTTAGAGGCCAGGACTGGAGTCATGTGATGCCGTCTGTTAGAGGCCAGGACTGGAGTCATGTGAAGCCGTCTGTTAGAGGCCAGGACTGGAGACATGTGATACCGTCTGTTAGAGGCCAGGACTGGAGTCACGTGAAGCCGTTTGTTAGAGGCCAGGACTGGAGTCATGTGAAGCCGTCTGTTAGAGGCCAGGACTGGAGACATGTGATGCTGTCTGTTAGAGGCCAGGACTGGAGTCACGTGAAGCCGTCTGTTAGAGGCCAGGACTGGAGTCATGTGAAGGTCTGTTAGAGGCCAGGACTGGAGACATGTGATGCTGTCTGTTAGAGGCCAGGACTGGAGTCATGTGAAGCCGTCTGTTAGAGGCCAGGACTGGAGACATGTGATGCTGTCTGTTAGAGGCCAGGACTGGAGTCATGTGATGCCGTCTGTTAGAGGCCAGGACTGGAGTCATGTGAAGCCGTCTGTTAGAGGCCAGGACTGGAGTCACGTGAAGCCGTCTGTTAGAGGCCAGGACTGGAGTCATGTGAAGCCGTCTGTTAGAGGCCAGGACTGGAGTCATGTGATGCTGTTTGTTAGAGGCCAGGACTGGAGACATGTGAAGCCGTCTGTTAGAGGCCAGGACTGGAGTCATGTGAAGCCGTCTGTTAGAGGCCAGGACTGGAGTCATGTGAAGGTCTGTTAGAGGCCAGGACTGGAGTCACGTGAAGCCGTCTGTTAGAGGCCAGGACTGGACTCATGTGAAGCCGTCTGTTAGAGGCCAGGACTGGAGACATGTGATGCTGTCTGTTAGAGGCCAGGAC
This sequence comes from Cyclopterus lumpus, assembly GCF_009769545.1. Classification (NCBI taxonomy): domain Eukaryota; kingdom Metazoa; phylum Chordata; class Actinopteri; order Perciformes; family Cyclopteridae; genus Cyclopterus; species Cyclopterus lumpus. Next base: position 30,779,134 of record NC_046968.1, read on the forward strand.
TGGAGTCATGTGAAGCCGTCTGTTAGAGGCCAGGACTGGAGTCACGTGAAGCCGTCTGTTAGAGGCCAGGACTGGAGTCATGTGAAGCCGTCTGTTAGAGGCCAGGACTGGAGACATGTGATGCTGTCTGTTAGAGGCCAGGACTGGAGTCATGTGAAGCCGTCTGTTAGAGGCCAGGACTGGAGTCACGTGAAGCCGTCTGTTAGAGGCCAGGACTGGAGTCATGTGAAGCCGTCTGTTAGAGGCCAGGACTGGAGTCATGTGAAGCCGTCTGTTAGAGGCCAGGACTGGAGACATGTGATGCTGTCTGTTAGAGGCCAGGACTGGAGTCATGTGAAGCCGTCTGTTAGAGGCCAGGACTGGAGTCACGTGAAGCCGTCTGTTAGAGGCCAGGACTGGAGACATGTGATGCTGTCTGTTAGAGGCCAGGACTGGAGTCACGTGAAGCCGTCTGTTAGAGGCCAGGACTGGAGTCATGTGAAGGTCTGTTAGAGGCCAGGACTGGAGTCACGTGAAGCCGTCTGTTAGAGGCCAGGACTGGAGTCATGTGATGCCGTCTGTTAGAGGCCAGGACTGGAGTCATGTGAAGCCGTCCGTTAGAGGCCAGGACTGGAGTCATGTGATGCCGTCTGTTAGAGGCCAGGACTGGAGTCACGTGAAGCCGTCTGTTAGAGGCCAGGACTGGAGTCACGTGAAGCCGTCTGTTAGAGGCCAGGACTGGAGTCACGTGAAGCCGTCTGTTAGAGGCCAGGACTGGAGTCATGTGATGCTGTCTGTTAGTGGCCAGGACTGGAGTCATGTGATGTTGTCTGTTAGAGGCCAGGACTGGAGTCATGTGATGTCGTCTGTTAGAGGCCAGGACTGGAGTCAAGTGATGCCGTCTGTTAGAGGCCAGGACTGGAGTCATGTGAAGCCGTCTGTTAGAGGCCAGGACTGGAGTCATGTGAAGCCGTCTGTTAGAGGCCAGGACTGGAGTCACGTGAAGCCGTCTGTTAGAGGCCAGGACGGGAGTCATGTGAAGCCATCTGTTAGAGGCCAGGACTGGAGTCACGTGAAGCCGTCTATTAGAGGCCAGGACTGGAGTCATGTGAAGCCGTCTGTTAGAGGCCAGGACTGGAGACATGTGATGCTGTCTGTTAGAGGCCAGGACTGGAGACATGTGATGCTGTCTGTTAGAGGCCAGGACTGGAGTCACGTGAAGCCGTCTGTTAGAGGCCAGGACTGGAGTCACGTGAAGCCGTCTGTTAGAGGCCAGGACTGGAGTCATGTGAAACCGTCTGTTAGAGGCCAGGACTGGAGTCACGTGAAGCCGTCTATTAGAGGCCAGGACTGGAGTCACGTGAAGCCGTCTGTTAGAGGCCAGGACTGGAGACACGTGAT